>NW_024425786.1:15617640-15691851 GCF_017311325.1 Ursus maritimus
GGCCGCGGCCCGGGCTGGGGCCGGCGGCGGGGGCGGGGGCGGGGGCGGGGGCGGGGGCGGGGGCGGGGGCGGGCTGCCCCGGCTGCTCTCCGGGCCCCTCGGCCGCCTTTATAAGCCCGCGGGGGAGGTGGCCCCGGCAGCGTTGCGCTCCCGCCACTCCGCGCCGTCGGTCCCAGCGCACCGACCCCACGTCGCTTGTCCCAGGACAGCTCCTCGCCCACGAGCTCTGCTCAGGTAAGGACTTGGTGCCGTCCCCCGGCTCTCCGGGACCCCTGGGGACGTGGTCGATCCCGGCCCCTCCTACATCCTCTGCTCGTCGGGGTTGGCGGCGAGGATGGATATAAATGTCAGGGCGCGGACCTCCGCGCCTCCACACCACCCAGGGCAGCTCATTCGGGACCCTCAGGCACCTGTCCCGTTACCGTCTCGCGCGCATCCGGGGCTCCCGGCAGCGCGCCGAGCCGGGCTGGAGGTTGGACGTGGCGCCCGCGGGGACCACGAGCTAAGGGGGACCGTGTTCGGGGCTGCGGCTGTAGCCCTGGGGTCTCCTGCCTCCCGGGTCTCTGCCCGGGACTTACACCTTGCATCTACGCGCCTCTCCCGGGTGTCCCGTGACTGAGCAGCCCCGATGATACCCCCTTGGTGGGAGATCAAGAGACTCAGGCTGCCAATCCCAGCAACCAACCTGGTGCCCTGCCAATGCCTCCCACCGGGGAACCTCTGATCACGCCACTGCCGCCTGGGGAGGAGGCTGGTGTGTCCCTGTGGGGTCCAAAGTAGTTTGGGCCAGAACCCGGATGAGTAGAGGGAGGGAGGCGCTGGGCGTCCGGGAGCCGCATGATGGGGGTGGTGTGGGGAGAGGGGACATCTCGCGAGTGGGTGTTTGGGAGTTGGGGTGGACACAGCAGCCGTGAGGGCAAAACTCTGGAGCCGTCGAAGGCGAGGGAGCCTACGACTCCCCTCTGGCTCTGCCATCACCTCTGGCAGTGCTCAGGTGAGTGGGTCGCCCAGAGTTGGTTCCCATGCCCAGTTTAACTAAAAAACAGTTCAGTGCCTGGTCACAATGATGGGAGTGGAAGCTGAGAAAAGCCCTGTCATTGTCCCTTCTGACCCTTTCCCAACACATAATGGGGAGGGGGCCTTTACAAAGGCCTCTGGCTGGAGGAGGAAAACGCTAGAGATCAAAAGAGGGGGCCATTCTCAGGCCAGAAAGGGCTTTGGGAGGGGGGAAGCCGCAGGTGGGCAGGCTTCCCAGGGAGTCAAGGGTTGGTTCCCACACTAGCCAGGATGACAGCTGTTCATTGAGTTCCTGCTGTGTGCCAGGCCTGCTCCAACAGTTCGCATGCATCATCTGTTTTACAGAGGGGGAAACTGAGGCTTACAGACATTAAGCAACTGATGAGATTAGGATTCGAACCCAGACTCTAACCCACCCAACCTTAGCTTCCTGATTCCACCCTACCCCTCAAGAGACAAAGGAGCAGAGCCTCAGGTCCGACTCTCTTCCTACCCACCCTCCAAACCTGCTTTCTCCAAATGTTCAGTCCTCCCCACCTGTGTTGTCCCCATGCCACCTACTCTGCTCCCTGCCCATCTTGGCCCTCTGTCCCTTTTTTTCTTCCTGAACTTCATGCCCCTGAATTCACTAAGCAGAAGAGGTCCCTGAATACAGCTCCCCAACTTCCCTGCCCATGGAGTGAGACAGGTGTGAGTGTCCAGTATGCCTCGTGTGTAAGACTCCTGGGAGGAATAAAACTGAACTGAGGCCAGAAACAAAATACTTTTTTCCAGCAAATATGAAGCTTTGCGCCAAGCCCTGTTCTAGGTGCTGGCCAAAGAGCAATGAAGAGAACGGAGCGATATTTGGACATTCACATAGAATTGGAATCAAGGAATTCACAAAGGAGGAGATTAAAATGCAATAACACATGTAAGATTGGTTGGCCAGCGTTTTGTTCTCACTAATAGAACAGGCAACCTAGCTGTGTGACCTGAGACGAGTTCTGTCCCCTGTTGTGCTTCAGTATCTTTCTTTAAGCTGAGGACATCAATAAACTACCTACCGGTGGTCAGTTCTGGGTACGACTAATGCATGCAAGGTGTTTAGCTGGTGTCCGTGCTTCAGAAAATGTTGGCTACGGTCAGCTGTAATCTCAGCAAAAAAAAATGCAACCCTAACCCTGGGTGTACGGTTATGTCACTCACTGCCCCTGATCCCTGGTCACCCACCTTCACCCAGGCTCTGCCGAGTCTCTGATGGGCTGCCCTGGAGGATGGCACGGTGCCTTTGCCCGTACTCAGAAGCCACCTCCTGTCATCCTAGACACGGCCTTGGTCAGGAGCCTGGAGCTCTGTGCTGGGCACAGGTTTGGGGCTGTTCTCTCTGCAGGGCCTCCCACCCTCTGCCTGTTCTTCTGCCTCACTGGGTCCTAGCTTGGAAATGGAGTGAAACAGAACTCAAGCCCTGCCCGTCCAGCGGCTAACATATCCGACATTCCCTGGAAGCTAGATGCTGGCCTCGCTTTATGTTTCCTATGAGGAAACTGGTCTTAGGAGAAGGGATTTGCCCGAGGACACACAGATGCTACCGGCGGAGCTGGGGTGAGGGACCAGGTAGCGAGAATTCCAAGTCCAATGATCTCTGTGTTCTACCCATCTCTGGGGATAAGGTCCTCTTAATCTAGGAGTAGAATCCAGTAGCACAGCCCAGAGTTTGCCTGGAAACAGGCCCAACTGAAGTTATCGATACAAACCCCAGAGCTCGAAGAGAGCATTTCGGGGAGAGTGAGCAAGCTGGGCTAAGAACCAGCACTCAGAAATCTGCGCGTGGCCTGGCCGCAGGAATGCTGACTCAGCTTTCCCAGGGCAATGTAGTCACAGGCAGGCTGGAGCTGGGCTGGGCCGTATGGCTTCATTTTTTTTTTTTTTTTTTTCCTTCTAGAGGTATCCTGACTTTTAGAGGACTGGGGGCAGTAGCTTGCTGGGGACAGTAGATTGGAGGTTCATTCCCAGCTTTCCTGTGTGACCCTGAACGAGTCACTTTCCCTCTCTGAGCCACAGAGAGGAAATCATCTGTAATGTGGGTTAATAATGTGTACTTTGCAGCTGCTTTGAGGCGCCAGCAAGATCGTAAATGGTTTTCCAGCACTGGGATGAACCAGAGTTGGTGGCTGAGAAGTTTTGTGTTCCCGGGTATTTTCCTGCACCACTAGCAGGGGATCCATAGGGCCTGAGAGAGGCTCTGTTTAGGTAAAAAGGCCCGGACAGCCAGGGAGATCCTGGCTTTGGGGTCAGCATCTTGGGTTCCAGTCCTCGCTGTGCGACCTGAGGCAAATCACTTGGTCTCTCTGAGTGTTGGGTTCACAGTAGGCCCTTAGTAACTTTGATAGAATGAATGTTCAGTGTCCAAAGAATATTCAAGAACAGCCTCTGTATTTTCCACCTTCCCATACCACCCCCCAACATTTCATGATTGCTCCCAGAAAAAGTTCATGCTTAAAGTTTTCCATGCTGAAATTCTCAACCTCACTGTGGCATGAAATCAATTGTTTGCATTTAATTTGACTTCTCAAATTAAGGGGTAAAATTTGAGATGAGGGTAGGGGGTTGGGGAGGAGATGAGGAAAATGAAGTTAAACCAGATGTGTTTTTGTTTAACTGTTGGATGGTGGTTAAACTGCCTGAGTCTTACCATGGTTCTTTCTGGATTCCAGTAACCAGGAGTCAGGTTTCACTAAAAATTGTAGTGTTCCTTCCCAGCGAATGTGGGCTTGCCCTCCCCATTATTATTATTATTATTATTATTATTATTCTTTTATATTCGTCTGCGACCACGAAGTACGGAGCAGTGAGAATACCTCATAGATGCCTGGAATTTCAGAGCTGGAAGGTGTTTAGAAGCTGGCTTGGTCAACTGGCTGCTTTGTAGACCAGGGGGACTGAGGTTCAGAGAGGGGAAGGAGCTCAGCCAGGGTCACCCAGCTGCTTAGGGCAGAGCTGGACTGGGAATTCAGTCTCTCTGCTCTGAGGTCCAGGACTTTGCCAAAAGGAACCACTGTCTTGAATTTGGGGTGTCTCATGTCCATAGTACATCCGTAGTGTATCTATTTTTTGAAAAGAAAGAGTTATTCAGGGAGGATGCAGACAGCGTGGATAGGTAGGAAAAAGATCTTCAATGCAGGAGAGCAGGGTTTTAGTCCTGAGCTGTTGGTAACACTGCTGGTATGACCTTGGGCAAGTCACTTCTCCTCTCTGAGCCTCGCGTCCTTGTCGGTAAGCCCAAATGCCTGACATCTGCAAGGCTAGGAATGGGTCTCATTCGTCACTTGGCTTTCCCATATTTATGGCCTAGGTTCTTGCAGGTCCGTCACAGACTGCCCTCCAAATGGGGCAGGGGACAGCTGTGGTGGATTGTTGACTTCGGCACTGATTTGAACCCATTGATTTAGTTGTTGCTGTTACTCAGCCCGGTGATTTCATTTTACTTCTCTTGAAAGATCAGAAGATGTGGCCACACTGGGCCGCATCCCAGCCTGGCCACCGTGGCTGGAGCTGATTAGCTGCTGCTGGGTCCACTTGACCGAAGTCCGCATGGCTCCCTTCGCCCTCAGGCCCACTTATCTCATGGACAGGACCTGCCTCCCTTCTGAGTTTGCAGTTTCTGGGCAAGGTGCTGTGAGGCCTTGGAAGAAGGGCTCAGATCTCATCTGAACGACTGCATGAGGCTTGGGGCAGCCCTCAGGGGGCGCACAGTAGGAATGTGGGACACGTAGACATCAGTCCCTCTTCTGTGGCTACATGGAGGGAGCTTTCCTCCTGCTCTGATGGTCCCCGGGAAGAACCTAAGGGCTCTAGAGGTCGAGGGGTGATGGCAGCAGCCTGTCAGGACCCAGGTCGCTGGGCCCGGGGCCTACCCACTTGAGGACAGGCAGCTGTGGGTGCTTCTTGGTGCAGACTATGCAGCTCCCTCAGGGAAGGGACTCCTGGACTAGTACCAGCTCGTCTAAATGCTCCCAACAGCCCTGCATGCTGGTGTCACTCACTTTCCGAGACAGGGAACACCACCTTGCACTCCGAACCCAGGGCTCTGTTGGGCCCCCTTTGCTGAGTGCCAAGGCCTAGCCATGACAGGCAGGGGTCGTGGTGGCAGCACAGACCTCCACGTCACTGTGACTGAGCTCGAGGGCAGTGTGGGAGGCCATGAAGCCTCATGGTTAAATACGGGGGGGAGGGTCTGGAAGCTGCTGCCGGGACGCGAAATGCTAGAAGGTCTCCACAACTGTTCTGGGGGTACAAGATGAACAAGGAGGTCAGTGACCCCACCTGACAACCTGATAGTAACCGCCGGCCCCCGGGTCCTTGTGCTTGTGGAGGAGCTCAGAAATGTGCCCCGTGTGGGTTTGCATTTTGTTAAGTACCTGCCAGGTACCAGGTACCTTCAGCATTATCTCTGATCCCTTGCCTCCTCCCCACCTCCTGCGCTTTTGCACTTGAGACAGGTTCAGAGGGTAGGCATGATGGGTTCAAAGCCTTCCCCAGTACTTCTGACCCAGGGAAGAGAGGGGAGGGGAGGCTGGGAGGCTATTTCTGGGAATAAGACCTCCTTGACCCTGTAGCGATGCCCTGCCCCCACCCCAGGGGGTGGGTGGGTGGAGTTCCATAGAAGTAACTTCATCCTCCTAGGTCTCAGTTTGTGGTCCAGGTCAGGTGTGCAGGCTGCGGGGCAAAGCTCAGCAAACATTTTGTGTTCTTTAAAAAAGTGTTTAGGTGGCTTTTATTTGAAAAGCCATAAATCCAGCCTTTAAAAGGATCTGTCTCCCATGTGACTTTGTTAAGTCAGTCTCCTGCCTTCTTTGATCCATCTTTTCACTTTGTCTAGGAAACAACAGGGTGGCTGCCCCCTCAGATCTCAGGCTGAGGCTCCGGGACTCTGTCCTGTAATCCCCCAGGCCTCTTGTTGGCTGTCACTGAACTGTCCGGCTTGGCCGTTCTGAGTATCATTTACCATTTCTCCTTCCACCCCTCCCCTCGTTGACTTACCACCGGCTTCTTAACATACGGGAGTTAATAACTTACCCACCTGCCACCGTTCTGGGCAGAAAGTGTCTCGGCGGATTCTGAGTCTTCCTCGCCTCCCTCCGTCCTACTTAGCACTGCTGTAGCTGTTTTCTCTACCTCCTTAAGTGAGTGCCCCCCGCCCCGCCACACGTACCAATGCGAACTAATACCTGCTAACATTGCCAGGCCAGGGGTGGCCCAGTGCCTCACCTGGAATTGCTCATCTGGTCTTAACAGCAGGCGTGTGTGGCCAGAGCTGTTATCCTCACATTACAGAGGAGGGAAACTGAGGCACGAAGTTACCCGGCTGGGAAGTGGGAAGCGGACATGTTTGTCCCCTACCATTGCCAATCCACCCACTCAGGGCGGCTTCCTTCTCTGTGATGTAAATGACACAATCCATTTTCCTAGAAGAATCTGGTTCCTTACTTGTTTTGAAATCCTCAAACTTGGTAATATTTCAGTTCAGTTAGCCAGCTATCAAAGATGAACAGGGCTCCTCTCAACAGCCCGTCCAAACCCTTGCCTGGATCCTGAATAATTTTTTTGTGTGAAAATGATGTTTTTTTCTTTTTTTCCCCCCTTTAACCAGTCCTGAAAATGAACGTCTACGGGCTTACTCTGAGTCAGGAACACTGAGCTAATCACTTTGAATGACCGTGTTGTATTTTTGTCCGCTTTTCCATTTTACAGAGGGGCAAACTGAAGCTCAGAGAAGCTCTGTAACTTTTTGCACGACACACAGCTGGAAAGGGGAAAGATAACCAAATCCAGGTCTCATGCTGTCTTGCTTAATCAGATTAGCATCTGAATTCAAATCTTTGGATACAAGCGCTCAGGGGACAGGGACGGTGCCGTCTACCTTTGTTTTCACTGGAACCATCTGCCTCTGGGGTTTGCAAAGTGTGGTCGGAGGCCTGAGGGGTGGGAGGAGGGGACCCAAGTAGGCAGTTCTGTTTGGGTGGCAGCTTCTGTTCCTCAGACCGTGGGTCTCCATGGGCCTGGACACCCCCTCTTCTAGTCCAGAGGAAGGAAGTGACAGTTCTGGCCGGAAGCATCCTCAGAAAGCCAGGGGAGCCCGAGTTTGAATCCCAGCCCTGCCCCTTTTCCTGCTGTGTGACCTTGGGCAAGTCCCTTTCCTTCTTGGCTTTCAGTTCCCCCACCTGACAACCGGGGCGGGTATTGAGGCAAGGCCTTCGGGCTTTTCTCGTTCATGTATGGCAAGTAGTTACACCCAAGTCAGATGTCACTAACCAACCACTGTTACTTTTCCTTCTGAACTTCGGGCTCCTTCTAAATGTAGTTTCCAGGCAGCCCTTATCAACAAATCAGAGTTGGCACACAAGACCGAAGGATATCCCAGAACCAAGTTAGATCTTGTCATTGTTGGATCTTGTCATTGTGTGGAGGGTGGAGAAGGGACAGGCCCAGGGTGGCTCCCAGGTCAGTGTCCCCCTGCTCCTCTGTCTCCTTTTCCTTGTATAGGAAAGCAGGAGGCGCTCAGAGCTGGACTGGGCCAGAACTCCCCTCGGGTGCCGGGTGGGGACCTTTCCTGGGGCACACAGTGGTGCCCATGTTTAGTCCTGGAGGGGGCGGTGCTGGCTTCTAGGGCTGGTGACAATGCAGTGACAGTGCGAGTGGAAAGAAAGAGGCTAGTTGCTGATAGTCTTGAAGAGTTAGGCTCACCCTCCCCCACCCTCTATAATAGTACTAATAGTAGTAATAATGGTAGATTAATAATAGAGTTATTAACGTTTGGGGCACCTGGGTGGCTCAGTCGGTTAAGCGTCTGTCTGCCTTCAGCTCGGGTCATGATCTCGGGGTCCTGGGATCGAGCTGGCATCGGGCTCCCTGCTCAGCAGGAGCCTGCTTCTCCCTCTCCCTCTGCCGCTCCCCCTGCTTGTGTTGTCTCTCAAATAAAAAAACAAAAAAATAATTTAAAAAGAATTAATGACTTTTTAAATATATTTTGAATATGTTATGAATATTTATTATGCCCGAGCCATTCTGCTAAGTGCCATATATATATATACACTTTTAATCCTTCTAGCAACCCATTCTTCAAGTGAAGGAAATGACTCAGAAGTGAAGCAATTTGCCTGATTTGCCTGGGCTGGTGAACTCAGTGGGGCGGCCCAGATTTTAATTCACGTTTGTGCAGCCCTGCCGCTGGCTCCCTCCCCGCTCCGTGCTCTTTCGCAGCTCACCATCCTCCCTTTTCCTTTGTGAGCGTGCCAGGCCTTTACCTGTGGAGAGCGCTCTTCCCCGTGTGTGCGACGCCTCCCACATACCGATGGGGACAGCCCAGCAAATGGCATCTCCGCTTTGGCAGGGTAGAAAATCGGGCCTGAGGTCCCAAGGGAAGAAATGGTAATCCCTGCACCGGGGGATTTAGTGTTCTACCTGTTCTGGGCTTTGCTGGACGGCTGGCCCCAGGGGGCAAGGGCGGGAGGCAGGATCCCGGGAACTCAGGAGCGGTGCCTAAGGAGGTGGGGTGGGGCTTGGCCTACCTAGCTCCTGTTCTAATCAGCCACGTGACCCTGGGTGAGTCACTATGATACTCCCAACCTCAGTGCCCAGGTTCCTATCATACTTTTCCTTTTTTTTTTAAGATTTTATTTATTTATTTGACAGAGAGAGAGAGCCAGCGAGAGAGGGAACACAAGCAGGGGGAGTGGGAGAGGAAGAAGCAGGCTCATAGCAGAGGAGCCTGATGTGGGGCTCGATCCCACAACGCCGGGATCACGCCCTGAGCCAAAGGCAGACGCTTAACCGCTGTGCCACCCAGGCGCCCCCATACTTTTCCATTTTTAAAGCCCATTTATTTGTTTGAAATCTCTACACCCAACATGGGGCTCAAACTCAAGACCCTGAGATCAAGAGTGGCATGCTCCCCGGCACCCGATTGGCTCGGTGGAGCGTGCGACCCTTCATCTTCAGGTCGTGAGTTTGAGCCCCACATTGGGTATAGAGATGACTTAAAAATAAAATAAAAAAAAAAAAGTTGTATGCTCCTCCAACCGAGCAAGCCAGGCATCCCTTTAAAGCCCTTTATTAATTCATGACCTCACTGAATCCTTAAAACACCCCAGAAAAAAATACTGTCTTCATTTTGCAAAAGGGGAAACTGAGGCTCAGGTCAAACCAATGGCAAAAATCAGCGCTCAGATTCCGATCAGGATCCCAGGCTAATGTCTTTCCCCAGATGGGTTCCCCAGACTCCAGCAATCTGATCATCTAGGCAGTGTCTGCCTCGCAGTGTGAGTTCCCGGAGGGAGGAGCCCCATCTGAATCCTTGGTGAGTTCCCGTGTCTCGCGAGGTGCTTGCCTTCAGCAAGTGCTTGTTACTCGGGTTAACGGAAGACTGCCGCATCTGGCGAGGCTTTCCCCAGCCCAGCTGGACTCTGTTACCATGGGAAACCTGTGGAGGCTGTCCTGCTGGGCTTGACACCTGAGCCACCCCAGGATGAGCTCCTCTGCCCTTCCTACATCACCGCTGGTGTCTTCGAAACTCCACTGATGACACCAACTCATAAATAGTCTGGTAGCGATTGGCAGCAGGACAAGCCAGTTTCCCTACTGGGGGCTCAGGCCCTGAGTCAGGTGTGGGTTCTCCCAACGATTACCTCTGACTGGTCTTTTCATCTGTTTTGTTCACAGATGTACCCTCAGTGCCAAACAATCTTCATTTATTTAATAATAGTAACGGCCGTCATCTGCTACATCGATGTGTACCATGCTTTTTGGCCCATAGTGCACACTTAATACATAATTGGTGAATGAAGGAATACTCGCACATCACATCCTGAGGCAGGGCCTACACAGAGGTTTCCAGGAAGGGAAACCAACCAGTCACCTCACCCCTGCCTGGGATAGCCCCAGTGTGTGTCAGCTCCCTGACTACCCGGCGCTCCCCACAGCCAGCACCAATGGGGACTAGCACCTCCCCAGGTGGGGAAGGACTGTGACCACTCGGAGGGAGGTACTGCTGGGCTCTCGAATGCACAGAGGCAGAAACGAGGCTCAGTGCAGTTAACTAACCTGCCCAGGGTCACAGAGCCGGTTGGTGGTAGAGCTGGGATTTGGACCCAGAGCCTGGAGCCTTTCCCCTTTCCCGCCCGGTCGGCTGAGCAGGTTGGTTTTGGCTCTGGGGTGTCTGTCTGGAGATGTCTGGTCCAGAGTGTTCCAGGCCTGGCTGCAAACAACCTCAGTGTATTTAATAATGATAGTGAGAGTGGCCTTTCACCGAAGCCCTATGTGTGGCGTGCCCTGCGAAGTAAGTGTTCAACACGCCCGTGTCTGTCTGGGCGTCTTCGCATCCCCACAGAGTAGGTACTCGGATCCCTGGTTTTAAAGGGAAAGAATGGAAGCACAGAAGGGGACTCAAGGTCAAGCAGCTCATTAAGTGGTTAAGCCAGAAGTTGAACCTGGGCAGCCTGGCTCCAGAGTATGGGCCCGTAACCATTTAATACTAGATAAATCTCTGCAGGCCAGATGTGTAAACTCCTGAACCTCCTGGATCTTCCGGAGCCAGACTTGGGGAGGAGGCGCAGGGCAGGCACAGACTGCATGGCGCTTCCCGGCCCCCTGAGCTGAG
Source organism: Ursus maritimus (assembly GCF_017311325.1). Lineage (NCBI taxonomy): Eukaryota > Metazoa > Chordata > Mammalia > Carnivora > Ursidae > Ursus > Ursus maritimus. The sequence continues at coordinate 15,628,295 of NW_024425786.1, forward strand.
GAGTGCAAAGTTTATCTATCCCCTGTGCGATTCCTGGGGGCAGGGGGAGATGCGGGTAGGGGGCACAGCGGGGCAGTCCCGGAGTCTCTGGGAACCAGGGTCAGGGGGAGTCCAGGGCGATTAGCCTGGCTGAAGCCGCTGCTAACTCAGAAACCTCAGTGGGAGATTGGCCCCAGCCTCGGTCCGGGGAGCTGGCCTCCGGCCTGACCCTCCTGGGTTTCTATTCCCAGCCTTCCAAGGTCTTCCTGGGTTGGGAAATGTCAGAGCACTGGCTTATGTGAGAACTTTGCACCGAAATTTCCTCCTCCAACACCGAATCCCTGGGCTGGCCAGCCTGTCCCACTTCTCCCTTTTGGAGGAAGTGGATCCTTTCCTCTAGGGCAGCTACCGTGGTTTGAATAATTGAGTGTTTCCCAGCTGGCACCTGGCCGCGGAGAGCTCAGCTGTGCCAGGCCTCTAGCTGGGGCTCTGAGGCAGGCCCGCCAACCTCCTCAGCCCGTCATGGAGGGTGAAATATGGGGAGAACGCCTGTCTTGTTGGTTTGGCCAGGGCAGGCCCCAGAGGATTCCTGTAAGATGCAGTGCTGGCCTTCTGCTTTGTCCCCTCCCGGCCTCAAGTGGTTCCTGGCGGGGAAGGGGGGGAGAAAGGGGCTTCCCCTGGTTCAGGATATTCCTGCTGGAGTGGCCTTGCTCATCAACTCACCTGGGTGTCGACTTGCTAGCACCTGTCAGGGTGGAGAAAGGAGGAAGCAGAGTCAGGAAGGGGGAAAAGTTGAACGTGGAGGACATTCATTCATTCATTCATTCCACAAATATTTTCTTAGCTCAACCACCTGTTGGGCCCAAGGGCTAGGTGCTGGAATTCATGGATGACTCTGGTCTAGTTTTTGCCTTCAGAGAACATCCTGTGTTTGGGGAGATGCTCATGTGAACAGACCCCTACAGAGATCCAGGTGGTTAGGATGAAGGAAGTACAAGAGCCATGGGACCAGAGGAGGCCTTCTCACTAAGCCTTGGGCAGAATGACCACAAGGGATTTCTGGAGGAGGTGGCCTTAGGTTGGGGGCCTCTTCACCTAGCGGGGCAGGGAAGGAATAGATGCCAAGATGTGGCCTTGGACCTGAAGAAGGAGGAGTGAGCCCAGCATACTCCTGGGGGAAGAGCCTTCCAGGCAGAGGACTGGGCCGGTGCAAAAGCCCCGAGGGGGGAAAGCAGGGCAGAGAAGGTGTGAGTGGTGAGTGGTGCGGGGTTGGGACCAGGAGGTGATGTCAGAGAAGTGGGCAGGACCCAGAGCTTGTAGACCTCCCACCAGCTGTGGAAGAACGAGCGGGGCGGCCAGGACAAATAAGGGGTTGGGTGACCTCGCATTTGCTGGATGGCCCCTGAGAAAGCTTGAGTCGGAGCGGCCTTTGGGACTTGCCATTGCAGCCCTCTCCAAGCACAGACGGGGCAGCTGAGGCCCGGGGAGGGAAAGTGAACCTCCCCAGATCATAAAGGGAGGTGGTGGGACTAGATGTAGGTCCCATAGCCATCAACCAGTTTTTCGCCAGTATGCCCGCACAAGCCCCTCTGAATTCAGGCGGACATTTATTAAGCACCTAGTGTTTGCCAAGAAAGTTAACATATGTTGCCTAGTCTGACAGGAGGAAGGTGAGGCTCAGTGGTACAGGGACCTGGTGAAGGGTCATGCAGACTGGGTTCCATATAATTGGCCCTGGCCAAGTGACTGAACGTCAGTTGACTCATAAAGGGGGGACAGTAATGGTTTCTAGCTCATAGACTGTTGAGGATGCCATGAGAGAGTGTATGTCCAGCACTGAGCATTTTTGTTTTCATTTGAGTGATTGTATGGACCCTGGGATCTTTCAATGGATGAAACATGATCCTTGTATCAAGCACTCTCGCACTCACTGGTCCACAATGGTGGCTGTTTGTCTATTTTATTGTTAAAAATAAATTTAAGCCTGGGTGGCTCAGTCAGTTAAGCATTCGACTCTTGATTTCAGCTCAGCTCATGATCTCAGGGTCCTGGGATCAAGCCCCATGCACTCAGCAGGGAGGCTGCTTCAGATTCTTTCCCTCTGCCCCTTCCCCGCCAGCAATCTTCAAAATAAACAAGTAAATCAATTTAAAGCCCCGAGGAACCATCATCCACTACCAGGAGTAGGATATTGACGTAATATACAGCTTTCTCTGAGCTCCTCCAACCTCCTCCCACTATCTTTCTTCATGTGGGGTAATCACTCCTGAATCTAGGGTTTCTCATTCCCAGTTTTTATTTATTTATTTATTTATTTATTTATTTATTTATTTATTAAGGTGTTATTTATTTATTTGAGAGAGAGAGGACGAGTGGGGCGGGGGGCGCGGCTGAGGGAGAGGGAGAAGCAGACTCCCCGCTACTCCCCGCTGAGCACAGAGCCTGCCACCCATTCCAGGACCCTGAGATCATGACCTGACCCCAAGTCAGACGCTTAACTGACTGAGCCACCCAGGCGCCCCTATATGTACTTAACAGAGGTATACCATACTTCATATAAATAATCTCCTTGGACCTGGTTTTCTCCTGGAATTGATCCAATTGTCGCTGTAATTCTTTTGTTGTTGTTGTTGAAGTAGGCCCCACGCCCCGCATGGAGCCAGACGCAGGGCCTGAACTCACAATCCTGAGATCAAGACCTGAGCTGAGATCAAGAGTTGGCTGCTTAACCGACTGAGCCACCCAGGCACTGTAGTAGTTTTTTGGTGTGTGTGTGTGTGTGTGTGTGTGTGTGTGTGTGTGTGTTTTAACTGCTTGCTGTGTATGTGATAAATACACCAGGTAGTTATTTCACAATTTTATTTAATGTCTTGTGGATGGCATTGGGGTTGCTTTCAGGTTTTTGCTAGCGTAGAAATACCTACGAATATTCGTGTACCTGTTCTCTAATGCATGCAGGTCGGATGTGTACCTAGCCACGGATTGCTGGGTCATAGAGTACATGAAAATTTGTTCAGCATTACAAGATAAGAGCAAAATGGTTGGATCTCTTTGCATTCCCGCCAGTAACGTGTAAGAAGTCCTGCTGTTTGCGTCTTCTATAACTCATGGTGTTGTCAGACTTCATTTTTCCCAATCCAGTAAGTGTAACAACTTCTTGCTGTAGACTTGATTGGCAATTCCCGGATTGCCAGTAAGGTTGAGTAAGTATGGGTGAGTATGGGTGAGTCCTCTTCTGGTAACGTCTTTTGCCCATTTTTCTATTTGTCTTTTTTTTTTTTTTTTTGGCATTTTCTTAGGGGTTTGCCGTAGTTCTTTATATTCCTGAGTCTAATCATATTCTGGAAACTGACATTCTAAAATTGAATATAGGTCAATTTAGCTGTCTGTCTTTGTATTTATTTTTATTTTTTTATTTTTTAAAGATTTTATTTATTTGTGTGAGAGAGAGCACAAGCAGTGGGAGCGGCAGGCAGAGGGAGAAGCAGGCTCCCTGCTGAGCACGGAGCCTGATGTGGGACTTGATCCCAGGACCCTGGGATCACGACCTGAACCGAAGGCAGACACTTAACGGCTGAGCCACCCAGATGCCCCCAATATTTTTTTTTACAGCCATTTATTTATTTGAGAGAGGAGCGAGGTGGGCATAGAGGGAGAGTATCTTCAAGCAGAGTCCCTGTTGGGTGGAGCCCCATGAGGAGCTCAGCCCCACCACCCATGAGATAGGACCTGAGCCCAAACCAAGAGTTGGATGCTTAACCCACTCAGGCTCGCAGGCCAGGCGCCCCTTAACTCATTAATTTTTACCCTTTCTTTGCTGTGTTCTGTAAGTTCTGATATATAAACATTTTTGTTATCGCTCAGTTCTGAGTCATTCCAAATTTCTACTAGGACTTTTCTTTGATGCGTGAGTTATTTTAATCTCTGAGTGTATAGGGAATTGTTTGTCCTTTTAAAAACATGACTTCTAAAGAACATAAAACAAAAGATCATGGCTTCTAACTTAATTGTACCATTGTCAGAGAATGTGGGCTGTGTGGAAACCGGTCATTTAAAATGAGAGACTTGGAGAGGCGCCGGGGTGGCTCAGTCGGTTAAGTGTGACTCTTGATTTCCGGCTCAGGTCATGATCTCAGGGCTGTGAGATTGAGCCTTGAGTGGGGCTCTGCACTTAGAGCAGAGTCTGCTTCTGTCCCTCTGCTCCTCCCCACGTGCTGTCTGTCTCTCTCTTTCAAATAAATAAATAAATAAATACATCTTTAAAAAATAATAAAGCATCCTTTAAAATCCTTTATTCCTTTAAAATAAAATGAGAGACCTGGGGCACATGGCTGGCTCAGTTGTAGAGCATGTGACTCGATCTTGCATTTGTGAGTTTGAGCCCCATGTTGGGTGTAGAGAGTACTTAAAAAAAATCTTAAAAATAAAAATAGAAAAGAGACTTGCTTTATGGCCTGGTATGTGATCAATTTTTAAAATGTTTTGAGTGTTCCTGAAAAGAATATGTCTGGGTACTTTTGTTTCTGCCTTCCTACATTTTTATTTCAATTTGTCTTGCTTTTTCTTTCATTTTAATGTTTTATTACTTAAAAAAGATTGTCGGCTATAGTTTTTCCACACAAAGACCAGATGAACACTTGCTTATATTCCTCAGTCTCTCTCTTAAGCCCTCATATTCACTGACTTGTCCCTCAGCCCCTGTGACAGCACATTAAAATTTTCCAGATTTTATTTTTTAGAAGAACCTCCAACTTTTTTTTAAAAAAATTTTATTTATTTATTCGACAGAGAGAGACAGCCAGCGAGAGAGGGAACACAAGCAGGGGGAGTGGGAGAGGAAGAAGCAGGCTCCCAGCGGAGTAGGGAGCCCGATGTGGGGCTCAATCCCAGGACCCTGGGATCATGCCCTGAGCCGAAGGCAGATGCTTAACAACCGAGCCACCCGGGTGCCCCAATTTTCCAGATTTTTTAGCGCTGAGTTATTCTTAGTTATATGTTCTTGTTCTTTTCTTTGATCTGGGAATTTTTTAAAACACTAGATTTTAGGGGCTCCTGGGTGGCACAGCGGTTGAGCGTCTGCCTTCAGCTCAGGGCGTGATCCCGGTGTTGTGGGATCAAGCCCCACATCAGGCTCCTCTGCTATGAGCCTGCTTCTTCCTCTCCCACTCCCCTTGCTTGTGTTCCCTCTCTCGCTGGCTGTCTCTCTCTCTCTGTCGAATAAATAAATAAAATCTTTAAAAAAAAAAAAACACTAAATTTTATTCATTATAAAATTTGCTCTGCCTTCACATCTTTAGTATCACCTGTGGACTTTGTTTCTATTACTTAAATAGCTACTAAAAAGGTTTTTAGGGGTGCCTGGGTGGCTCAGTCGTTAAGAGTCTGCCTTCTGCTCAGGTCATGATCCTGGGTCGGGATCGAGTTCCACATTGGGCTCCCTTGTTCAGCGGCGAGCCTGCTTCTCCCTCTCCCACTCCTCTGCTTGTGCGTGCTCTCTCTCTCTCTGTCAAAATCTTTAAAAAAATTTTTAAAAAGATGTCTTTTTGGACCAACATGAGCCTTTCAATGTAATCTTTAGCATCTGAATGACAGTTTAGCTGGATATAAAATTCTTGGTTCAAATTCTTTTCCTTTGGTCCTTTGGTCAATTCAATTTGACACACATTCCTTTGTAAGTGACCTGTTTTTCCGTAGACTTTAGAATGTTTTGTTGTCTTTTTGATACTATAATATTTCTAAGTGTGCATTTTTCCTTCTCTGTCCTGTTTGGTATATCTGGGGCCCTTTGAAGGGGAGATCTTTCATAGTTCTAAGGTTATTTTCATTATTTCTTGAAATATCTAGTTGGCACTTACCCTCCTCTCTCTTTGTGTTGATGTATAATTCCATGCAATAAAATGTGCAGATGTTCCGTGCGCAATTCCGTGTGTTTTGACAAGTATACACACCTTGTAACCGTGATCCCAAACCAAGATGTAAAAAAACATTTCTATCTCTCTGGCAGTTTCCCTCATGCCCCTTTCCAGTCCATTTTGCCTCCCAAGTGCAATCTTTATTCTGATTTCTTTCCCCCTAGATTAGATTGGTCTTTTCTGGAGTCTCATATGGATGGATTGCACAGCATATACTCTTCTGTGTTCAACTTCTTTCACGTAGCATCATGGTTTTGAAATACATCTGTTTGTGGCAGTGTTTGTTCACAGTCTTTGGCTGAGCAGTTTTCCCCGTGTGTGTGTTGGGGGGTTAATCATTTGATTTTAACTTTAGTAGTTCTTTATTTACTAGGTACAGTTCTTTGTCAGTTATACGTACTAGGCATGTTTTTTTGCATTATGTGTCTTGTCTACTTATTTTTTTTAAAGATTTTATTTATGTGTGAGTGGGGGAGGGGGAGAGAGAGGGGAGGGAGGGAGGGAAGCTTGGGTTCAGGGAGAAGCAGATTCCCCACTGAGCAGGGAGCCTGATGCAGGGCTGGATCTCATGACCCTGAGAAATCCTCCTATGTTTTCTTTTAGAAACTTTGTGGTTCTGGCTTTTATAACTAGGTTCATGATCCATTTCAAATTAATGGAGTAGGGCTGGGGTTGATGTTTTAACTTTAACTGATGTTTTATCCTCTCTTTAATCTTCTCTGTTTCTTAATCCTTCCTGGCTTCCTGGAAGTGTTCCCCGCCTGGTATCTGTTCCCTATTTCCACTCTGCCTCTTACCTTTATTATTTCAACTGGTTTTTCATACAGAATATTCCTGCTTGGGTCCTCGAACACTTGATCTGCTGCTTATTGCTAATATCTTTCCTTCTTTTTGTGTGCTTCTAATGCTTATATGAAATTCTTAGTCCATCTGTGGAATACAGCTGATGGCAGTGCTATCTCATCAGTTTGTTTTGAAGCCATTGTGTTCCTTGGATTCCCTGTTCTTTAACCCGTGATCTCATTTCTCAGGGGTCGGGTGTGTGTGCGTGGGGGTTAGGTTCAGCTATTCTGTCTGGTGCTGTGTACTGGGCTTGGAATCTAAGCCTGACCCTAGTTGCTGACCAGTGAGCCCAAGGAGATGACAGTCCTGGAATGAAGACCCTCAATTTGGCATTGCCACACCCCTCCCCAGGTAACCCAGTGCCCCGGGACTGGGCCTCACTTCCAGCACCCCAGGAAGCAGCGGGCAGGGAAGGGGGCTATCTGGTTAGGTCAGAATCCACCAGCCCAGAGGTCTGGAAGGGAAGGGGGTGGTGGAGAGACTGGAGGCCTGTCCGTTTCCTCTTGATTCCCACAGTCCCACGTTGCCTGCTGTGCTGCCCTGATTTCACTCCAAGGATGTTGGGTGTGGTTTTCTTTTTTTTAATAGATTTTACTTTTGAGACTCCTGGGTGGCTCAGTCGGTTAGACATCTGCCTTCGGCTCAGGTCATGATCCCAGAGTCCTGGAATCAAGTCCCACGTCGGGCTCCTTGCTCGGCAAAGAGCCTGCTTCTCCCTCTGCCTGCTGCTCCCCCTGCTTGTGCGTGCATGCGCTCTCTCTGTGTCTGGCAAATAAATAGAATCTTAAAAAAAAAAAAAAGATTTTACTTTTAAGTAATCTCTGAACCCAACTTGGAGCTTGAATTCACAACCCTGAGATCAAGAGTCCAGTGCTGTACTGACTGAGCCAGCCAGGCGCCCCTTCCCCTGCTTTCACTCCAGCAGACACTCAGGCCATCTGCCTGAGCAGACGCTCATGTCCAAGCGAGAGTGCTGGCTTTGGTCGTTCCAGGGCAGTGGGCGTGCTGGGGAAGGCTTGATGCAAACAGGTAAGAGCAGAGGTCAAAACCAATTCTCTTTTCTCTTGTAATATTTTCCACCACCCTGAAGACTATCTCCCACTCCTTCCCTGGCTGCAGCACCAACCCCCTGCATCCACCAGTTTAAAACCGCCTTCCATCTCCCCAGGAGATTCCGTTTTCTTCATAATTTCCTAGGCTTAGTGACGTTTTGGTGTTTTGCTGTTTTGTGACTTGAGTGTTAATTTGAGGAAGAGGGTCCAGGAGCCAGATGTGTTCTCTTCTGTTAGTTTTAAGAGTGTGTGTCATGCCTGCTCCCGCTGCACGGCCAGCCGCTGCGCCCCCAGCTGCAGCACAGGGGCTGCGGCAGAAACAACGCAGTGATGAGGGCTACCGCTGAGTCCGCGATATTAGAGTAGATGGACCGAGAATTTTATTTGTATTTTGTAAGATTGTATTTATTTGAGAGATAGCAAGCATGCGCTTTGAGCAGGAGACGGGGAGGGTCAGAGGGATTTGCTGAGCACAGAGAGGGCGGGGATGCGGGACTCCATCCCTGAGATCATGACCTGAGCTCATGAACCTGAGCTGAAGTCAGAGGCTTAACCTACTGAGCCACCCAGGCAACCCCGGATTAATAATTTTAAATAAGCATTAGAAGCATGAAAAAGAAAAAGATGTTGGCAGCATAGAACAGAATAAGAAAGTATTAAAAACAAAAATAACGCGGGACCCCTGGGTGGTTCAGTCAGTTAAGCGTCTGCCTTCAGCTTAGGTCATGATCCTGGCGTCCTGGGATCGAGTCCTGCATTGGGCTCCCTGCTTGGAGGGGAGCCTGCTGCTCCCCCTGCTTGTGCACTCTCTCTGACAAATAAATAAGATCTTTTAAAATAATAAGAGAACAAAGTGGAAATATTTAATAATATTTAATATGAAAAACCAACCCCATCATCTGCCCCTGCCCCGACCTTTGCATGCACCTCATAGCTCACTGTTCTCCAACCAAAATACCTTTCACAGCCCCCAGAACTTTGCATGGGCTGTTTCCTCTGCGGACACTGCCTTCCTTCCGCTTCTGCTGGAAAAATTCTTGTGCATTCTTGAGACCCCTTCCCTGATGGCCCCTCGTGGTCAGTGTGATGTTCAGTGACAGTGACGGCACGGGGTTCTGGAGTCAGGAAACCTGCCTGCGTGTCCTGATTCTTCAGCGCACTGGCTGGCTGACCTCGGGACGGTCACACTACCTCTCTGGACTTTGAAACGTGCTGGGGAAAAAGTACGAGAGTGTCAGGGTAGATTATTCCTGGAGTCCCTTTTGGCTCTGACAGGCTCATGGGGTTGTTAAGAGCGAAGGTTCTGAAGTGGGGCTGCCCACAATCCCTTCCTGGGTCAGCCCTGAATCACTGTATTTCAGTGTCTCAGCTTACTAACCTGGCATAATGGTTGAAAGTTTGTACTTTGCACGTACAAACTTTCACGGTCAGGTGGACATTTCCGGGTTCCTAGTCCCAGCCCTACCACTGCGTGCTGTGTGATTGTAGGCAAGTTACTTAACCTCTCTGTGCTTTTTTTTCCCCCTGGGGATGCCTACCTCAGAGGGTAGGAGCATAATAAATGCAGCTATTGTGCTCCGGCTGGTGGTGGTTCACCGTTATGCAACCTTCTCTATTCAGTTCAACAACTTCTTGCTGTTTGTCTGCCAGGCGCTGCTAAATGTTGTCTAAATACACTTTCTATTGAGTTTCATCTCTTCACAGATACTCCTTGGCATCTTATCTTTACAACAACCTTGCAAGACGGGGTTGACTAACCTTGTTTGACAGATAAGGAACCTGCAGCCCCAGACACAGAGTCACTTTCAGAGTTGCACAGGCTAACCCATGTCGGCCTCCTCCATGGCCAAGGTCTTTCCGCTATGCTCCAGTGGTGAGGAAGAGTACGCGGGGGGTTTGGGGATTCCCAGACAGATCCAGATGGGAACGCTCAGTGAGAAGCTCCCACCCCCTTACACGTGTATTCCAGCTCTCTGCCCGCCCTTGGCCATGCGCAGATGTCTTCAGGAGGTTTCACACAAATGTGGGTTTAGTGATGGGCCAGAAGTTAATCAGGGGCTCATATGACCTGGGATAGAGAGCCAAAGGGGCTCTGGGAAAGGGAGGGGGACTCTTGGAGGACAGGGAATCAGCAAAGAGGAGGCTTGAGTTTCAACAAGCCCAGAGCTGAAGATGGAAGGCGAGGCCTGCGGACGTGGAAGAGGCAGCCGCAGAGGGTGGCCCCGGGGCTGCACCCCGGCCTCTCCGTGCTCCTGCGGGTCTGGGCTTGTGGCTTTGCCTCTCGGAGCGTTGCTCACAGCATCTGCATTTGGTAGAGTTAGGGGAGAGGGCATGGGGAGCTCAGCAGCTCCCAGTTAGATTAGCATATGTAGGCGGACACCAGATTTAATCCTGAAGCTTCCGGAAGTTTCCTTATCTGCAGTTTGGGAATCACATGTTCAGCTGCGAGGGATTACTGCAGGGCCCACAGCGAGATGATTTCTGCGTGAGCCTTTCTCTGACCTCTCTATTTAAAACTGCTACCACCATCCCTTCATCCTCCCTGCCTCCTTTTTCTCCGTCAGGCTTAGCACCACCTGGCATCCTGCCGACTTTGTTCCTTCTTTGTTGTCTGCTTACCCCAGCAGGGATTTGGGCGGTTCTGTTCAGCACCTAGAATATCCTCCGGCCATAGTAGGTGCTCAGTAAACAGCAGTTCCCCGAATATTGGTTGAATAACAAGTAGGGAAGGCCCTAGCATGTAGGCTGTGCTTGGTCAGTATCAGCTGGATCTTAGAGATGTGGGGTAGAGGCTGGGACAGCTCATTTGGGGTGCCTGGGGCTGCCTGTGAAAGCATTTGGAGTCTAGATTTCTGGGGGGTGCCTGGTCCCTCTCTGGCCACAGCCTGCAGGAGCAGAGTCCCATAGGATAGTCAGTCTGGATGGGTCGAGCACTGGGCTTCTCACGGAGCCAAGAGCCTCAGGCAAACAGGAAGCCCATGATAACTTGGCTTTCTTCTTTAGATTTTTAAAATTGCATTTATTTTATTATTATTTTTTAAGTACTCTCTACATCCAATGTGGGGCTTGAACTCATGACCCTGAGATCAAGAGTCACACTCTCTACTGATTGAGCCAGCCCAGCGCCCCCTTCTTCTTCAGCTCTTTAAACCACTCTGACTTCTCCTGAGCAGCACAAGCTGACAGCCCCAGTGCCAACTCTGCACCCCAACGGCTGGGAGAAAAAGCGCTGGGTCTGGAGTCGGGCAGATCCCAGAGCATGGCCTGGCCTTGCCCCTCTTCAGCAGAAGGATCTTGGGCTTTTGTATAAAACCCAGTAAAAATGTGTTCACTAGACTGAAGGGCCCCCAAGGCACAGTTTGCACCTGCAGCCCCGAGCATAGGGCCAGGCACATGGTAGACACTTGGAACGTGTCAAAGAGTTAAACTCCACTAACAACAGCTGTTGGAAGGGGAGGGTCTCAGTCCTGCCTATGGTAGGGTTGTTAGACAGGTCTTGTCCAAGAGTTTACAGGTTCCAAAAAGAAACCCTAACTTGTATTCAGTTGGACTCTTATTTAACCATGCACTTGAAATTGATTGACCCATCTTTAACTTGTTTGCAAGCTTTTTCCTTTGGTCGGAACAGCTGGCTGAGTATGACACGATGTGGTTGCTTACATTATAAGGGCCTCAGAAGACCTCACTGAACTAGAGTTCTAAGGTCAGACTGTGTTCCAAGAAACAGGAAATCCAAAGTAAACAATAAGCGGAATTAATTGGCTCATGTAACCTGGATGTTCAGAGGCGAGCTTCAGGCATGGCTGTATCCAGGGACTCAAGCAGTGTTACCCAAGACTCCAGATTCTAAGGAGTTGCTCCATTTGTAGGCTCCATGCCGTGCTCCTCCCCACTGCCTCACCCTTACAACACACCCTCCAGGTGGAGAGCGTCTTCTAGTTTAAGCCAATCAGGACCCACCTGGAGCTGCTGGGGGCGGGGATCAATCCCATTCAGACCACAGGGCTGAAAGGGGGAGGGTTGCTGTCCAAGGAAACAACGGTATTGTCGGGAAGGGGAAATGAATCCCGGGTGGCCAGAGATTACAGCAGATATCCACTATGGTCATCAGAGGAAAGCTGTCTGCACAGCACTTCACAGTTCGCAAAGTCCCTTTCCTCCCAAGAAGCTGATATTGGAGGCAGAGTGGCACTTATTCTCCCTGCTTCACAGGTGAAGAAACAGCTCTTGAATATTTGGCCGGGACCCTGACTTGTACCCCTGGGCTGCCCCTGCCCATCTCAGCCTCTCCGAGGAGTTACAAACCCGGAAAGGCTGACCTGGGAGGGAGGGAGCTAATGTGACCAAGGGAAGCCCCTCCCCTTATGGAGGCAGCCCAAGGGGAGTTGGTCACGGGGCGGAGGGAGCAGCCTGACTTAGGGTGGTGGTTGGGATGGTGGGGCAGGGGCTGGGCACACACACAATGCATGTCCCGCAGCACTCACTGCCGGGACTCCACAGTGTGCACACACGTGCAAAGGCAGAATGGGCCCATCTGGCACACTGACACGGGGCTCCCTGTACCTGGGGTGGCCAAGGCCTCGGCTCTTGCCCCCCGTGATGGAAGCTGTCCTGGCAGATGGCTGGAATGGGGGTAGTAGCAAGAACACTGGCTGTGGAGCCAGCCAGGCCTGGCCCAGATCCCAGCTCTCCCACGCGATGGCTGTGTGACCCTGCTCCTCCCTCCTACTTCCTGAGTCTCAGTGTTGTCTCCTGACCTGGAGCTGGTAATTCCCACCTCACAGGATCCTTGGAAGGCGGGACCAAAAGCTCCAGCACATAGTAGGTGCTCCATTAAGAGTTTCTCCCTGTCCATCTCCATTGTGTCCTGTTTGTAGCTGTGTGACCTTGGCCCAGTTGCTGAACTTCTCTGGACCGTGGGAGCAATGACGGCACATACGCGAGGGTTGCTGTGCGGGTTAGGCGAGTCAGTGCATGTGAAGCATTTCGAACGGGGCCTGGCATGCTCGTTCTGCCCACTGCTACCAGCTAACGCTGAGTGTTTTAATGTGCCAAGCCCTGGGCCTTTCTCTTCCGGTTTATTGCATTCTCATGCTTACAATTGTACAGTGACATAGGCACACGCGGCGATGGTCTGCCTGGGACAAGGGAGGATACCGAGGCCCAGAAAGATGAAGTGACGTGCCCCCGGTCGCCAAACCCGTATGCCATGGGGACCCTGCTGAGCTGTGCACCCTTCGGGTGGGACCCTGGCTTCCATGGGCTCGGGTTTCCTGCAGGGCCAGGCGGTCTCCCTGCCCTGCCACTCCTGGGGTCACGGGCAAATGCACCAGGGGCAGGAGTCTCCTCCTCCTGCTGGAAGGTTCTCTGGGAATGTGAGGAACGCACTTACCCAGGGCCAGCTGCAGCGCGCTATCTCTGGGAACATGCGTGTACTCCGGGCTCTGACGCCAGCACGCCGTTCGCAAGCCCCCTGCACATGCCACCCAGGGATGCTGCTTGTGTTGGCCGCTCCCCAGCGGGTTACAAGTTCACTGCCTGTTGCCCCGTCCCGAGCTGTCGCGGCCCCTCTCAGGGCCCACGTGGGGGCTGTGGATTGGCGGCTTCCTCTCCCAGGGGCAGGCGGCCAGGGTGCGTGGGCCTCGGGGGTGGGGAGTGGGGAGAGCCGGGGAGGACCCCCTGGAGTAGGGGTGCGGTGGGGTGGGGAGGAGGCGTTTGTCTAGGCTCACTCACGCCACGTGACCTCTTGTAACTCACCTCCCCTTCCCTCCCCTCTCTTCTGTGAAGTAGGGCTAAGGGGAAGCCCGCCCTCAGGGGACTGGGGTGACAGGGGATGAGTGTGCAGGGAGCCTGAGCCGGGTAGTAGCTGCACATGGTCCATTCATCCACAGACGCGTCATACCCACGCCGCAGCTGGAGCAAGCCTGGTTCCTTCCCAGGCTGGCCGGCTGCGCGACGCTTGGCCCTGGGAGACAGAAACATCCGCAAGGCGTGTTGAAATCTGGCTCGGCCCCTTCCCGGCTCTGCGACCTTGGGCAAGGGACCTTAACCTGTCTGTGCTTCTGCTCTGTCACCTGTAAAATGGGGGTAGTCACAGTGCCTGCGTGGCAGGGGGTGGTAGGGATTAAACGAGTGGATGGAGGTAACGTGTGGCGAGCAATGGTTGGCCCCCGGTGAGGGCCGTGAATAGGCTTGCCGTTATCCGGAACACAATGACAGAGTGTGACAGAGGGCTTTTTAGAATGGGCGCAGTTGGAATGGTTCTCTTCAGGTGACACAATTCATTAACGTCTGGAATTCCAAGTAGTCATTGTCCCCACTTCGTAGCTGGTTCCTGTGGAGACCTGTCCCTGCTGTTGATGGGCTGTGTGACCCTAGGGAGGTGTGTACCCTCCCTGTGCCTGCCTTTTCATCTTGTCAATTGTGAGAGCGAGGATGGGACAGTCCAGTGTCCTGGTAGCAGAGGGGCTCCTGCCACAGGAGTGCTTGAGTGTACCCCAAGTACGGGGTGGTGGCAAACAGCTCAGAGACACAGCACGTGCCCCCGCGCTTCCATGTCCTCTCTGTGGGTTGGTGGAAGCCTGTGTGCCCATAGAGCAACCATCCCTGACCTCCTCCACCCAGGCTCTCAGCCACCCCTCAGGCCCCAGGCATGGGTTTCTGGGCCCTGCCATCCCCCCGCCCCCATGCCCTGTCTGCTCTCCTCCCACCAGCTGGACCTTGACTGGCTTCAGTCCTCTGCCCACAGAGCCAGTTTGTGGCATCCAGACCATCCAGATGCCCCCGGGAGCCCCAGAAAAGCTTTCGCTCTGGAACCCAGGCCTGTGGGACCTCTGATTCCAGCTTGCTGTGTGGCCTCGGGCAAGTGGCGGATGCCACTGAGCTTCCACATCTGCACCTGGAAGATGGGCTAGCGTGTCTGTGTGCAGCAACTCGCAGGACGTGCTCTCGACCGGGCCGGGCTCCTCGAGCAGAGCCCTTTGTGGCTGGTCTGGGCCACCCCCTCTGTTCTCCTGTCGGGGGCACCCTCTGTCTCTGTTCATCTCAATCCCCTCATCCTTCCAGCCTGGCCTTCCTCCCACTCCATCCATGGAACCTTCCTGGCCATTCCTGAATGTTCTGTCTTTCCCCTTCAAGAGGAAAAGAACACGTCAAGCTTCATGGTGGGTGGTTTCCTCGACTTGAAGAACTGGAACCTCGCCCCCTTCCCCTTCACTAAATACTCCCCTCCTCCTGCCACTCAGAGCTGTGCAGTGGGTCTCTGGTGGGGCTTTCCAGACAAGCGGGTCTTGGGAAAGCCCTGGGAGAACTAGCTGCCTGGCCGAGTGCTCAGAGAACGGTCATTCCATTTTCTGCTCCACACCCTCACGCGCCCCTCTTCTTGCCCGTCCTTTGCATATCCGTCCATCCTCCCCCACTCCTAATGCCAGCTGCTGGCCAACAGTCACCCAACACTTACCATGCCCTGTGGTCTGTTTAAACCCGTCCGTCTATTAACTCCTGCAATCCTTACAACAACCCCGTGGTTCCTGTTAGTCTCCCACTTTGCAGATGAGAAGCCCAAGACACACAGGAGTGGGGCCAGTGGCCCTTGGCTACCTAGCTTGGCGGGGGCAGAGGCAGGGTCTGAGCCCGGTGGCCTGGCTCCAGGACTCGCTGTTCCTGCTGCTGGGCTGCATCTTCAGCCACTCACCCCGTGACCCCACCACCCTCACCCCCACCTGCCGACATTCTCTGGCCGCCCGGCTGTGTGCCCGGCTCTGCCGGCATGGGGCTGCCACCATCAGCAAAACCATGGTAAGGGGGTGACAACCAGTGGCTCCCTAAGGCACTGATGGGGTGACCAAGGTCTTGAGTGCCCCAGGTTCTGGGAGCTTGGGAAGGAGCCAGAACCGCTGTATGGGCTGAGGTGGGGTGCAGGGCAGCTCTGAAGAGCTATCAAGGTGGACGGATGATGGGAAGATTTCATGGAGTGGAGAGCAGGGAACATTCTAGACCAGGGAACACTGTGTACAGAGATGTTGAGATTGGAATTGCTCAGGGGACAGCTGGTGTCTCAGCTGAGCCTTAAAGACGCAATGGCTTGGCAGCCAGTGGGGCTAACACTGTGCCTCCCCGGGCACGCGCGTATCTGTTTTCTGTCCAGAAGGAGTGTTTCAACAGCTGGAGGGCTGAGCTTTGCCCTGTCCCCAGCATCTGGCCCACTGCCCTCTGGGGAAGTCCCTCCTTGGGTCTGACCTGCAGCCCACTTTGACCACCACACATTCTTTCCTGAACCCTACACCCAGAGGCTGTTTCATGGAAGCCATAAATAACTTCACATCAGTGAATGAATAAAGTCCTGGCCAGCAAAGCTTGCCAGAGACGCTGGGCTTGGCTGAGAGAGGGATTCCATGTCCCCTTTCTCTGACCCTGCAGCTGAGATGTTCCTCCCCAGGCAGCTGCTACAGCCCAGTTCGGTGCTGTAGTGGGCCGCCAACCCCCACCCCGGTCCCCAGCCTGCCGGCAGCTCAGGGAACACTCAGCACTTCCTGTGGCCACAGCTCCTTCAAAGAGCCAGGAAGGCCCAGCTTGACGCCCAGAGGGCGCTGGCTTCCGCCTGTTCTGGTTCTGATTGTTCCCTGTGTGTGTCCGTGGGAAGGAGCTGGGCAACCAGGGTAAGTCTTTTCTCTTTAGGCCTCAGTCTTCCCATCTGGGCAATGGGACAGTCTGCAAAGCAGTGTTTCCTAAACTCGTCTGCTCACGGAATGATTCGGTAGGTCCTGTGGGGAGAATGGGAATTTGGGGGTTGGTGTGTCTCTTTAATCTCCTTTTATATTTGAATCAGCCACACCCTTTTCTTTCTCTATGCTCCCTTCACGCAAAGCTTCTCTGGTCCTCAGCACCTAGCAATACAGGCAGGGTGGGGGCTCGTAGCCCCTGGCTGGAGTTGTACAGATACAAACACGCACTTCTAGCTACCTCGCGATCACTGTGAAGAACGCCTCCATCACCCTCATACTTTTCCCAGACTGACCCCCTCCCCAGGAAACCACTTGGGAATAGGACTCCCCCCCTGCCCCAGCCCCCAGCTGCATTCGCCCCCACATGATTCTTATGGCCCGGTTTGGGGAAATCTGCTTTTTTAAGCAGACTTTCCAGGGCTGTGACTTCTAGCCTGGAGGCTCCCTAAGGACAGGAACTGCCCTCTGGCCCAGCGGGGTAAGGCTGGGTAGCATAAGTGACACTCTTTGGGTCTCCTATTGATTTGGGAGGCTGGAGGGTGGAGGAGTCTTAGAGCTGTCCCAGGCCCTGGGGAGCTGGGTGGGGCAGGGAGGGTCTCTGGGTGAGCTGTGATGGAGAGAGCCTGGAGCAGGGGTGACCCCCAGGTAGGTTCCTTGAGGGGTTCTATGCAGGGTGTGGTCATCTTCCTTCTTGCACATCTTCCATCTGTGTAAGCCTGGATCATCTCCACCACTGTGTCTGCCCTGCCCCCCACTACTGCCCAGGCCTCCCTTCTCTCCCCTGGGAAGGGAGACAAATGATCTCGCTCTCAGGGTTGATAACAGGGGCTAAACTGAGGTCAAGGTATGTCCCACTCAGTGTCTGGAGCACGTGGACGATGGGTGTAAGCTCAGAGGTACGGGGACTGACCGGGCGTCACACAGCTGGGGGTGGGGTGGGGTGGGGCTGGGGCCTGGCCCAAACGTGCTGGCCTTGTGATAGCTGGGCCAAATGACCTTACTCATGAGCCTCAGTTTCCCTATCTGTCAATGGAGCCAATAAGCCAACCCTGCCTGGATCACTGGCATGCTGTGAGGGTCTGACGCAATCTGAGTTAAGGGCCTGTTGAGAAAGCAAAGGCTTTTGTGGAGTCATACCACTGGATTTCCTATTTCCATGGTGAGCTTAATGGCCCTTCTGGGAACAGAAGGAGGGGACCTCTTGGCATGAAAGGGTAAAAGCCTCTTCCCCTGTCCTTGGGTGCTTTGTACCATGTGGTCTGAGGTGTCCCAGGTGGCAGGAGGCATAGTTAGAAAAGGCCTGGTCTCGTAGGCACACAGCTTGTGTTGTGTCCAGGCTCTGGCTATGTCTAGTGGTTTCACTTCTCTGAGCCTCAGTTTCTCAGTCTATAAAATGGGAACTGTAACCCCATCCCGGCTTGATGAGATGTTGTTGGGACCCAAGAGAGATGGAGATGGGGAGGGAGAATTCGGAAGCCGTAAGGGACCTTCAGGCAGGCACTATCTTCAGCTACCTGCAGCCTGTGTGTGCCGACTCTCCGGGGATAGCTGGGGATTTTACTGAAGGCTGCTGTCCTGCAGGGCTGATGTTATCCCAGTTCAGAGGAAGTGCAGGGGTTGGGGTGACAGGCTGTGGAGGCTGGCAGATCTGGGTTCAAAGCCCAGCTCTAACGTTGCCCCTCTGAGCTTCTGTTTCCTTCGTCCTGAAACGGGGATGCTGATGCCTGTCTTACGGGGCCAGGCACACAGTGGGTGCTCAATAAGGGTAGTCCCTCTTACTCTGGACATCACTTCCCCCCTCTGGCTGATTCAGGGCAGTCTCATTCCTGGGCTTGTAAATGGGATGGAACGGCCACTGTCCCTGCTTTAGAGGAGTCACCGATCATGGCCTTGGCCAGCCGGGGATCCGCTGCCGTCTGTGCTGTTATCCCACAGGGTGACCAGCACAATGGCCACTGCATAGTAGCTGCTTTTTTTTACCCTGGCCGGTCAGGAATCTCCAGGACAGTCAGAGACTGTGTCTACCCTGTTCCCCCAATGAGTCCTTAGTACCTAGACCAGAGCCAGGTACACAGCTGGTGCTCACTAAATGTTTGGGAATGAAGAATGAATGAACAAAGTTGAACAAGCAAGCATGGGGTGAGGGAGGCCGGGCTTGGGGGGAGGGGAGCTTCATGGGCTGTTCCCCACCCCCCACCCCCACCCCTCCCGTTTCATCCCTCCCAGGCTAATCCCCAAAAGATTACCCACAAGGAACAAAGCCAGGTCACAGCCACTGACCCAGGGCTTTGGAGTGAGTGCCCAAGTCTAGTGTGCCTGGGTGCGTACAGGGTGCTCCGTGGGGCCCTCTTTGCCCCAGCATGGCTCTTCCGTCCCCCACCCTGGACGTGGTCCTCACAGCGGTCCTCAGCCTCATCTTCCTGATGTTGGCCTTGAGCCTGCTCTGCTTTTTCACCTGCCGCCTGGCCAGGCCACTCAGGTAGGAGAGCTCGCGGGGCCTGACTCCCTCCCGCCTGGACCTCCTGCGAAACTCATGTGGCTACAGTTTGCTCTTGTGGGACAGAGAAAGAGTGGGCACTGGTCTCTCTCCCTACCCCTGGTGGGGAAGCCAAGGCCCAGAGAGGTTGAGTCAGCCGGGGACTGAATTGCACTTGGCCACGGGCTAGCCGAGATCCTTTGCTCAGTTTCCTACATTGTAAAACAGGCTAATGACACCGGCTGTGAGGATTAAGACAGACCCAGATGGATTGTTAGCACGGTGTTCAGTGTTCGGTAGCATGTGAGTGCCCAAGGAATGGTAGTGAATTGTCTCAGCCAATTGCCCTGGACCTTTTGGGACCCAGCCACCCATGACTGGCTTATTGCCTGACTCCAAGGGGCTCCCATGCCCTCTGCCCCCGGTATGCTGAGTCAGTCCTCAGGGCCAAGGCTCAGCCCCTCTGCTCCCTCCCCTGACTTGCCAAGTAGCTGCTCTTTCTCCAGGGGCCAGAGCCCAGTTAGGGCTTCTGCGTCCGTGTCATGAGTAATCAGAGCACGTAGCTGGGAGCCTGGCAGAGACGGTCCAGCTGGGAGGTGGGGGGCGGTGGGGCTGGCACACACTCGGAGGCTCCGTTCTGAGCTAGTAGAGTATTGGCAGAGGGTGGTGGGCTGCCGGGGCCCCTGCAGCCCCAGACTGGGCCCCACCGTGCCCATCACCAGGGCTGCCAGAGAGCAGGCTTGGAGCTTCTGGGTGGGGGTGGGGGCCAAGAGAGGGAGCCAGCAGAGCAGACTCTGGCTTCTGAAGGGTTTCCTAGATTCCAGCCCCTTCTCCTTTTCAGGCAGAGGCAGTGGGAGAAAGCGTGAGGAGAAGGCACCTGTCTGTCTTTAGGACAGGGGGTCTCAAGGCCACATCCCTGGGGCCAAAATTCAGAGCATTCCAGCCTGAATCTTGAGGCTTTTCATGAAGTTAGTGTTGACAGAGCTGCGTCTGTGTGCACAGGGCTGGGGACTCAACGATGGGGAAAATGGTGTTTACTCTCCCGAGCATCAGGCCGATGGAGAAGAGAGACATAAGAATAGTCCTGCAGGCCGGATGAGCCCTTTAGATCTCCTGGGGCCACCCTTGACTTTTATTTTTCCTCATTTCCCTGTTTGTTTTGGGCCCGAGGGGCAGAGAGGCTTAAGTCCTATTTCTCAGTGCGTCGTAAACTATCACGAGTCTTGGTTTTCTCACCTGCGAAGGAGAGCACAGCCCCCCTCTGTCCGCTGTAGGGGTTACTAGTGAGAAATCATGGTGGAAGTCTTCATAAACAGTGACGTGCAGTCATTTGCATTTGTCTGTGTTTACAGATTGTTTGCCTAAGCTCTTAGTGGTGTTTTTATCTTCTTGAAGTAGAATATACACACTTTTCATGCAGAAAAGTGTCTATTATACATGGACAGCTTGTTGGATTTTCAGACGGAATCCACCCACATAGCCAGCCCGCAGATCAGTCGCAAGTCCCCTGTGCCCCCTTCAGTCTCCACGCCCCCAAGTGTAACCTTTATCTTGTCTTCTAACACCTGGCTTTGTCCTTATACTTTGTATCTTGGGAATTACTTTCTGTGCTCTTTGACTGACTTCCTCCAATCGACTTCCCTTGGCAAGATTCATCCACGTCGTTGCGTGGAGTTATCGATCATCCATCCTCGCTGGTGCGTAGATTTCCATTCTGTGAACTCACACAACGTATTTCTCCATCCTTCTGAAGGTGGAGCAGTTCTGAGGTGGTTACAAACAGGGCTGATGCGAATGTTCTTGGACTCGTCTTCTGTTGAACTCATGTGTGCATTTCTGTTGGAGATGGATGGGTCAGAGGGCATATGTACGTTTCAGCTTTGGTAGATGCCTCCCGTTTTCCGGAGGAGTTGTACTAGTCTACACCCCCTGGCAGTGAACGGATGTCCTAGTTATACCCCATGCACCTGCCAACAGGTGCACTTCTCTGCACACACAAAGGAAGGATTTGGAGGTGATACTTCCCTTCCCCCTGCCTCCCTCCTTAGAGTATTGGCTTTCAACTGATGTCAGTATTTACCAATATTGCCAAGCACTGAAGTATGGACAGACAAGGCAGTCCCTGCTCTTAGAAACTCCCAGTGTGGTGGGGGAAATGGACCAGAAAAGGATTACTTTTAAAACAGGGACGTACACACAGTGATGGAGGTGGTATGAAGTTCAGATACCTGGAATGAGTGGCCGTCCGGGAGGCTTCCTGAAAGAGGTGACTCGGTTTTTAAGCTATTTGGAATAATACTGTAATGTATTGATATCGTTTATCAGTTTAATAGCATTCTCTTTGATGTTAGGGTTTACTCTAGAAACATTCGAAAAAGGGGTGCCTGGGGGGCTCAGTCGGTTAAACGTCTGCCTCCGGCTCAGGTCATGATCCCAGGGTCCTGGGATCGAGCCCCACATCGGGCCCGTTGCTCCCTCTACCCCTTCCCCACCGCTCCTGTTCTCTCTCTCTCTCAGTCTCTCTCTCAAATAAATAAAATATTAAACAAAAAACATTTGAAAATGGTAGAGTACAAAGAAATCAGAAATCATACCTGTCAGAGTAAAGTGCTGGTAGATGTCAGAGGTAGTGTTTCCCTTCAGGTCCTGCCTGCCCCGCTGCCCCCCATCAAGGAGCCAGGTGGATGCGGAAGGGGGCGGGAAAGCATAAGGGTGCAATTGGATGGCGATTTTGGTGAATGCCCGGTGTTTTGTGGGTAGGGTGCCAGTGAGCCTTCACCTGGGCACTGAAATGCAGTGTGTACTTTTTTTCCCTCAGATTTATGTATTTGAGAGAGAGAGCGAGAGAGAGAGCGAGAGCGCGCAAGCAGGGGGAGGGGTGGAGGGAGAGGGAGCGAGAGGATCTTAAACAGATGCTCCGCTGAGCATGGGAGCCTGACGCGGGGCTCGATCTCATGACCCTGAGATCCTGACCTAAGAGAAACCAAGAGTCGGGCTCTTAACCAGCTGAGCCACCCCAGTGTCCCCAGCACGCACATTTTTAAGGTTGAATTGAGATCCTCTTTGCTAGTGGCCGAGTGGTTTCTTATCTGCGGCGACACTCAACAGCAGAGATACACATCACCGCTGTTTCCCGCAGCAAATGGAATAATCGTTTGTATCTCGGGTTTTGGTGGAAACATTTTACTGTGAAACGCTTGCTATTTGAAGTCTCTCCTCTTCCGCATTTATACACAGTGGGGTTGGTCCATTTCTCAGCTGCAGTTGGGGTTACCCCTTGTGATCCAGACACGATGACCACAATTTAAACTTTCCTATGCTATCGAATACATGCTCATTTTAGGCAATTTGGAAAATTAAAAATAATAATAATAAAAAGAAGAGGAAATCATCATTCATAGTCTTACTGCCCAGAGAAAACCACAGTTAATGTTTTGGTGTATTTCCTTCCCGTGTGTGTGTGTGTGTGTGTGTGTGTGTGTGTGTGTGTTTAACAGCTTTTTAAAATTTTAAAGGTAACATCTCAACACAGAAGAAAATTTGGGAAATGGAGAAAAGACAGTGAAAAAGCAATCGAGTCCTCCGAAATGTCACCACCCAGAAATGGGCAGCCTCAGCAGGCAGTCTTCCTGTGTGTCGTTCCCTATAGTTGCTGCTGCTACTGCTTCTTCTTTTTTTTTTTAATTTACTTGACAGAGAGAGACAGGGAGAGAGGGAACACAAGCAAGGGGAGTGTGAGAGGGAGAAGCAGGCTTCCCACCAAGCAGGGAGCCCGATGTGGGGCTTGATCCCAGGACCCTGGGATCATGACCTGAGCCGAAGGCAGATGCTTAACGGCTGAGCCACCCAGGTGCTCCTCCCTATAGCTTCTATATCTCACCACAAATGCCAAGTTCTAGAAGAGAATGTGGCAAATGTGGTTGTCCCTATAAGAAAGGGTAGATTCTGTTCTGTCTCTGAGGTGCTTGGGACACGGGCCATTAAAGGCTGTAGCTGAGTCAGAATCAGGACCAGGAGCAGCCTCACCTGGGAGCTTGGTAAAAATGCACTCAAGAGTCTGGGCAAGGGCAGGGGGACCCTGGGCCTGTTTCCTTCTAAGAGATTCTGGTGCATGCTGCAGTTTAGGAAGCATTACACAGGGAGACCAAACTCTGGGTTCCAGGCTCAGATGGACCGGAAGCAGGAGTTCATCTGGGAAATGGGGAAGGAACCACTTTTTGGCATGGAACTTACTATGCTTACGCGATGGTTTGTGTGATTGAGTTTCCTGAGGCAGGGGCTGCCTGGGTTTGCGTCCCAGTGCCCAGCCCCATGCTGGGCCGGTGATCCATGCTCAACAAATAATGAATGGATTAGTGAATGTGTAAGTGAATAGAGGAATGAATTCTGGAGCTGTGGCCCACATTTTTTTTTCCCTTTAATTTCTAGGATCGGAACATCAATTAACATCTGACCACTGCCAACCCATCCCCTCCCACCCACGTTGATCATACCTCTGGGCCAGAGAGAGAACACAGGTCTTGGAGAGGGCACCATGATTTCTCTCTTCTTAGTGCTGGCTATTGGCACCTGCCTTACCAACTCCTTCGTGCCAGGTAGGCTGGAGGACCCAGGCGGACGGGTGGGGAAACCTGGTGCCGGTGGGATAGGAGGAGGGCAATGTCTGTTCAGGGTATAGAACTATCCAAAGGATTTTATACTCAAAGCCCACCTGAGTGGAAGGTAAGTGGATGAAAAGTGAAAAGATGAACAAGCAACAACGTGAAACGTCTTCAGATATTCAGTGATTCGATCGTTTGTATTTGTCCCATTTTAGCCATGCTGATGGGTGTGTAGTGGTGTTAACGTTGTCTCATCTTTTTTTTAAATTTTTTTTTTAAAGATTTTATTTATTTATTCGACAGAGATAGAGACATCCAGCGAGAGAGGGAACACAAGCAGGGGGAGTGGGAGAGGAAGAAACAGGCTCATAGAGGAGGAGCCTGATGTGGGGCTCGATCCCATAACGCCGGGATCACGCCCTGAGCCGAAGGCAGACGCTTAACTGCTGTGCCACCCAGGCGCCCCTCCTCTTTTTTTTTTTTTTTAATTAGGTATAACTTATAGGAAAGTGCACCAATTCAAAATGCAGAGCTTCATGAGTTCTTACCTATTTTATCCCCATGCAAGCACCATCCAGATTAAGAGAGAACATTTCCAATTATGGGACACTAAGGGCTTTCGTATGCACTCCCCAACCAAGCCCGCACCCCTAGCCGAGGGAAGTGATCAGGTTACTCCTGCCACCATACATGAATTGAGCCTGTTTGGAACTTCTGGTACATGGAATTACATTGTACATACTGCCGAGTACTCTTCACGTAGCATTATATTCTGAGCACTTGTGCGTGTCATGTAATGTTCTCTAAAAACAATGGCCCCCTGCTACTCAGGTGTCTAAAGCCATGATTGCTTAAGCCAGTCCTCCGACAATGAAGTCAGTTTCACACCCACTAAACCCTTCTCAGTGTCAGGCCCGGGGGGTGGTGCTGGTGGAAAAGACAAGGGCTCTCGCCGGTCTTTTCCAGTCTCACAGGGAGCATCCAGAGCAGGGAGCCTGGCAGACTGGGATCAGAGCTGGAATCAAGAAGGAATGGGTGCAGGGCAGGCTGATGTCAGCCCAGCCGCTGGCTGGGTGCTGGGCGGGGGTGTCTGCCCGAATGTTGGGAGAAGGGGAGGGAGGGACTGGTTGTCGGTGAATCAAGACGGGAAGATGTGCATCACCAGCCAGATAGCACTCAAGTGGCCGGAGAAACTCCTTGAGCGACGGACACCTTGCCCCTGTGGCAGGTGTGGAGGAAGGCAGAAGGAGATGGGAGCCAGCCCTGATCAAAACCACCAGCCGACGTTTCTTGAGATTTGATCTCAACCCTAAGACTGCCCCTGGGAAGCTACGGACTCCCATTTCCCTGGGGGCAGAAACTCAGTTGGTGGGAATTTGCCTGAAGGTGCACAGCTGGATGGGAGGGCCAAGGCTCCCCAGACTCCAGCAGGGGGCTCTGCCTGTGACATCTGAAATGGCTGAAGTCAGCAGAGCCCTTCCGAAGAGCGGTGGCCCTGGAGGCTGCCAGCGGGGAGGTGCGGACAAGTCCGCGGGACCTCTGCTTGGAGGAACAAGGGATTCCAGGTCTGGTGTGGAATAATTCTGGGGGTGGGGGACAGTGATCTCCTGGGGGCCAAGTGTGTCATTTATTAAACCTTGCCCCGCACAGTAACCCTGAATCTACAAACAACCACATTTGACAGGGAAGGAAGTAGAGGTTCGGGGAGGTGTGACCTGCCCCCGTGGGTGTCCTTGGCACAGCTGTGGTTGTCATTGAGGTCTGTCAGCAGACAGCGGTGTTCTTTCCATTGGGGGACTGACTGCTGGACGCACGGGGATGGGGGTGGGGGTTGGGGGGGGGAGAAGAGCGGTCCTGGTTCCCGGTTTTTCTCAAGATTAGGGACACAGAACACCCCCCTCTTTGCTAATTCGTCCTAACAGGGGTGAGATTGTGCGTGATTCCTTTAAATCGGATTCGTTAAACAAAAGGCAATCTT
The DNA here is from genome assembly GCF_017311325.1 of Ursus maritimus. Classification (NCBI taxonomy): domain Eukaryota; kingdom Metazoa; phylum Chordata; class Mammalia; order Carnivora; family Ursidae; genus Ursus; species Ursus maritimus. Next base: position 15,653,859 of record NW_024425786.1, read on the forward strand.
GCTTTCCAGTATTGCTATCAACACTGTTGCTAACTCAGGTTTCTGCTGGCTTTAATGAGTAAGCCAGGCAGAGTTTATAATTGATGGCTGGAAACCTCTGGGGACTCCTTCAGGTGAAAGTAGTTTGTTCTCTTGAACAGATTAAACATTACCCTCCTCATTGTGCTTGCACAATTCATTTGCTGCCTGAGCAGAATGTCTCTCTACTGGGTGGAAAGAAACAGCGTGGGTTCTGGACAGTGCAGCCCGAGCTGCATGGTCCTGGGCACGCTGGTTGGTGTCTCTGAGCCTTGGACTGGCCTCGGTCTACAGACCACACGTTGGCTGGCAGAGACAGACACCCCCGGCTCCCTCCCCCAAGTCCAGGCAGCCCTGCCCTCAGGCACGAGAAGTTGGGGTATCCGAAATGTCTGGGGACAGGAAGCTGCCCCCCACCCCTGCCAGATAACTCTGCCTCTCTGTCTCTGCAGAGAAAGAGAAAGACCCCAAGTATTGGAGAGACCAAGCTCAGCAGACCCTGAAATACGCCCTCAGACTTCAGAAGCTCAACACCAACGTGGCTAAGAATGTCATCATGTTTCTGGGAGATGGTGAGGTCTGGGGGCCCCCGAGGACACGGCTGGGTGGGGGCACTGGGTAAGAGCCCAGGGAGCCAGGCTGCGGTAGAGGGGGCTGTGTTGAAGAGGCTGGGACCCCGGCGGGGGGGAGCATGTTTAAGGGGTTGGGGGGCCAGGCTGTGGACCCAAGAGGTCTGTCTGCTCTCTGCCAGGCAGTCCCTGAGGGTCTGGGGCGGGGAGGGGGAAAGGGGCCATGGCATCACCTTTACAGAGCCCCGTGCCCTGGGGCCCACTCCCCAGCCAGCCTTGGCCCTAAACCAGAGAATCGTAGGTGCCCGAGATGGAGAGGCACAGAGCCTGAGAGACTGAGCAACCCCCCCCTTCCCCTGCTGCAGGGATGGGTGTCTCCACGGTGACAGCCACCCGAATCCTCAAGGGTCAGCTCCACCACAACCCTGGGGAGGAGACCAGGCTGGAGATGGACAAGTTCCCTTACGTGGCCCTGTCCAAGGTGAGCTCCGGCCGCACGGGCCCAGGCTGCCCACCTCTCAGCTTGGCCGCACCAAGGAAGGGCCGGGGAATCAGGCCCGCGGGCGAGGCGGTCTGCCCTCCTGGGGTCTCTGTGGCCCCACCATGAAATGAGAGCAACAGCTGCTTGCCAAGACTTTATCTGGAGGGTCTTAGTCGTCGATTTAAAAATCGATCGAAGTATAACCCTCGCAGAGGAAAGTGCACGTGCCCCAGCCGGGTTTTCACCAGCTGCACCGGGCTGTGTGGCCAGCTTCCAGGCTAAGAAGCCGAACGGGACAGCAGCCAGAAGGCTCTGTCCTTGTCTTCCTGCTCTCCTCCAGTCCCTGGTCCCCCCCGGCCCCCACTGACTTCAAGCACCACAGAGGAGCTGTTCCGCTCTTGTCCTTGCTGTGCACGGAATCCTGTGGCATAGATGCTTCTGAGCTGGTCCTGTTGCGTTCCTTCCCTCCTCAGGCGCCTGTGGGAGCTCTCTTTGCTGGGGTCTCTGGTGGTGGGGACGGTGGGGGCGGCAGTGGGGGCGTTATGTAATGAAGATCCTCTGGACACTCTGGGTCAGGCTCAAGGCTCACTTCTGGGGGGATGGCGGGGGCTGGGATTTTTTTCTGTGGCTCTCAGGCTGGTGGGGAAGGAAGGCAGGCAAATAGTTTCGGGGTCTCAAGTAAAGGTCTGAATGGGGGAGGGGAGGCCTCTTCCCCTTTTCCCCCATTCTAGATCCTGCTCCCCCCTCCATTTTTCTCCTTTTTCCCCAGCTTCCCCCATGTCACATTTTAAGAACCCCCCCTTCGCCTGGACTCCCTGCCTCCCCCGCCCCCTGGCTGGCTCCTACAGCCCCAGACCCAGAGAGAGGCCTGAGTGACCCGGCCCCCACTGGTCTGCACGTTGGAGGGCTGCATTTGCCCCTTCCTGCTGCGCTGGCTGCCAGGGCACAGGGCGTGGGGGCAGGAAGCAAGCAGCTAGGTGATACTGTGGCTCTGGGGGGACCTCGGTAGGAAGCGGGGCTTGGCCAAGGCCACAGGAGGCCTCTCTTGTCTCCATCATGCCCCAGTCCTCGGGGTGTGAGTGGGGGTGAGGTGAAGGCTGCCTGCAAGGCCCAGCTGATTCCTGAGGCTCCTTTCCCACCTGCAGACGTACAACACCAACGCTCAGGTCCCTGACAGCGCTGGCACGGCCACTGCGTACTTGTGCGGGGTGAAGGCCAATGAGGGCACCGTGGGGGTGAGCGCAGCAACCCAGCGCAGCCAGTGCAACACGACTCAGGGGAACGAGGTCACCTCCATCCTGCACTGGGCCAAGGACGCCGGTGAGTGGGGGTAGTGGCGGGAGTGGGGTCCGGCTCTATGACCTGTCTTGGCCTCAGTCTATCCCACTGGATAATGGGGAGAGGGCAGAGAAAGATGCTGTCCAGGGCTCTTGAAGCTCTGGTGGCTGAGAGCCTGGGAGATACTCATGGAATCCCTTCCATGACCGGGAAGGCTAGTGGCTTAGAGGTTACTCAGATGTGGGTTCCGATCCTGGCTCCTTTCCCTGAGCTATTTATTTGACAGTAAAATGGGTGTGAACATAGCCCCCTCATCGGTATGGTATGAGGAAGGTAAAGAACGTCACCTGGTGCTGGTCCTGTGGGAGATCAGTGTCTGCTTTTCCCTTCATCGCTGGAAGTGGGAGGCCCTGGCCTGTGTCCCGGGAACTCTGGGGTCAGGGTATGAGATTGACTGACAAGGTGACAGAGCCACACCACCTGAGAGCCCTTAGAAGGCCCCTGTGTTCTTGTAGGGCACCCAGGGGGCTTCCTGTAGGAGGGGGTTCTGTTCTGCAGGGTGCATGAAGGAGGGGAGGACCCCGGCCCAGGTGCTCACAGCTCAAGGACCATCAGGAAGGGGAGGCTACAGAGGCAAAGTGTCTGAGCTGTGCTGCCAGGATTTTCAGAAGCCACCGTCCCCCCCCCAACCCCCGCAGGACTGGTGGCGAAACTGAGGCCCAGACAGTCAGTGGAACGGGTGGGGGGGCCAGTCTTTAGTCAGGAGAGGGAAGAAGAAGACTGCTTAGACAGCCCCATCCCCAGACGACACCAACCGTCCTATCCCACACCCCAGGGAAATCTGTGGGCATTGTGACCACCACGAGAGTAAACCACGCCACCCCCAGTGCCGCCTACGCCCACTCTGCTGACCGGGACTGGTACTCAGACAACGAGATGCCCCCGGAGGCCCTGCGCCAGGGCTGCAAGGACATTGCCTACCAGCTCATGCACAACGTCAAGGACATCGAGGCGAGTGTGGGGGTGCAGGCGGGCTTGCGAGGCGGGGCCTCTGCTGGCTCAGGAGAAGCGGCCGGCCTGGCTCCCCACACACCTGGGAGGCTCCCAGCCCATTAGGGGATTTGCGGTTGGGGCAGGGAAGCTTCGGAGGCTTTCTCCACGGTGGGGCTGAGGGATAAGCCCTGATGTGGCTGCCACCACACCCCAAGAATCAGGCGCCCAGGGATTATTCTGTGAGTTGGGATCTGGAGCTGCACCACCAGCCCCCCCACCCCCGCCCGCCCGCATGGGAGGTAGGGGTGACACAGTGGCCATCTGAGGGGAGCTCCTGCCCTGCACATGCCCACAGGCACAGAAAGGCACACGTCCCGTACGCCCAACCAGGAAGCCCGGAGAAGAGGTGGTGTGGGCAGTGGTTAGCACAAACGCTAGTGTTTAAACTTCTGGGCCTCCAATCCTTGCCCTGCTGCTTGCTAGCTGTGTGACCTTGGGTCAGCCTCTGACGGCCCGTGTGGGACATGTGCCTCCCTCATCGGCCCATTGCAAGATCCAAATGAAATAAGCCCTGAAGAGTTTAGTCAGGCCTGATGCCTGGTGGGTTCTCAGAAGGTGGTGGCATTATGCACAAGCCACATAGACCTGCCCCGAATCCTAGCCCCGGCCCCCCAGGCTGGCTTGTGCGTACCCACAGCCCAGATGCTGTTCCCTTGGTGCTCAGAGGGGTCCCTACTCTGTTCTTAACTGAGGACCTCCGGCTTATTCCTTTTTTAGGCTCTGTTACCCACTCCTGGGGTCTGGCGAGGGGACTTCAGCTCCCTGAAACTAAAATGGGGGTCCAGTGAGGCTCAGAGAAAGCCCCCATGTCCCACCTCCCCCTCACCCGTTTCTACCACCACCAGACAAATGCACTGGCTCCCAGACCCACCCTGTGTCCCCCATGTGCCACCCCAATTTCCAAGGCCCCTCTATTCACCCATGATTTCCCTTTTCCAAGCAGTGGATGGAGCACCCCCTTTCGGGACAAACAGTCCCGGCAACCCCTCCTAGTGAGCACGTATCTGAGGCCAAGCCTCTGTCCTGACTTTGCCTCCACTTGACGCACATCCTGGGGCAAATTGCTTCCCCTTCCTGAGCCTCAGTTTCCCCACCTGTGCAGCAAGGATAGCGAGCCCCACCTGCCCCTTCCCTGGGACGCTGGAGGCCGAGATGAGGTCATGGATGTGAGAACATTTGTTGTACAAGTGCGGGGTGTAATTACGGGGCTGCTTCTCGGGGACGTGTGCCAGGAGCAGCCTCAGAGGGGGACGGGAGCTTAGGGAAGACTTCTCTGTGGGACGAGGGTGGACGGGGGTCGTCGGGTCACTGGGGCACGAGCGGGGGCATGAGGGGGGGGATGGGGCCAGGGTTAAGACTGCCCCCGTTCCTGTCTCCTCCTCTCCCGTTTCTCCTTCCCGTCCACTCCTGCCTCTCCACCACCCCGAAGCCCCCCGGCCCCCAGGCTGCACATGAAACACAACTCCTGGTGTCCGCCCTGAAAATAAATATCTTTTGCTAAAAAAAAAAAGGGAAGAAAGAAAGAAAGACACAAACCCAAACCCCAAAGCCAACAGCAAGTCTGTTATTTGGGAGTTTAATGAGCGTGTGAAGTCCCTGCTGGGGCTGGAAATGAGGCTCCAGGCAAGAAGATTGGGGGCTTCATTTTCCACTCTGAAAATGCCAAGGGGTCAGGTTCTATGGGAACGGGGGGTGGGGAGCTCGGGGCCGGTGACCCGGGGTCCCCTCTCCTTCCCTGCACAGCCTGCCCTGCCCCCAGAGCTTCTGGCTGGGGCCGGCAGTGAGGAGCTCGCCTCTTTGGAAATGCTCTGATGTCCGCTGCTTCTACCAGCGGGAACACCTTCCGCCGGGGCCGCCCCGGGGGCTGGGAGTACGTGGTAGTAACTGTATTACTGCGATTCCTTCTGCGGCCGTCCTGCGGCTGGGTGTCGCTTCCATTTTACAGATAAGGAAACTGAGGCTCAGAGAGGTGAAGTGACAGGCCCTCGGTCCGTAAGTGACAGTCGGAGTCAAACCCAAGTCTGACTTCCAAGCCTGTGCCCTTTCCAGTTCCCTGTGACCCAGGCAGGCCCCGGGCGCCTTCCCCACCCCTACCATCCGCCTGGACTCCTGGGTTCTCAGGAGGGAGTGAAGCGGAAGACAGAGCAGGAGAACCTAGGAAATGCCAGGCCTGGGGCGGTGGGTCTGAGGCCAGCCACAGCTGGGCTCCGCTCTCCCAAGGTGTCCAGGGGCGGCGGCCTGGCCCGGCGCCCGCGGTGACAAGAGGACACCGGTGTGGCGGTCACCACAGGCGCTCTTGGCCCCATTTTAAAAATAGTCAGGACTTCAAACATGGACTCCCAAGGAAAACAAACAGTCCCGCGTCCGTCCGCCCGCGCACACCAGCCGTGGTGAGTAAAATTAGCCTGGCGGGGACTACACAGACGTGAGCGCTGGCCGCCGTTTGCCCAAGCTCCCGGCCGGGCTGCCCCGAGACCTCCCTGGCAGAGGCCTCTCGCCTGCGGCGTGCTGCTTCCCACCGGAGAGAGGAGGCTCTTGGCGTCCCCGTCCTCAGCTCTGCAGATGTGCCAGGGCCCCCGTGCTGGGCTCAGGGAAGCCCCAGGTTCGAATCCTGCCTAAGGCCGTGCGGGTCCCTTGCAGCTTTGGTAATGAAGTTGATGAAGATAATGTATCTGAAGTGTTTAGAGCCTGACACGCCGTGAGGGCTCCATAGACGGTGTCATTCTTAGATGAGTGGGAGCAGAGTCAGGCTTCTGGAAAGCCAGGTGGGAGAAGTTACCAGTACCTCCAGTATTTCACCTGGAAGCCCCAAATCGTGGTCCTGATATAGTCATGATTTCATCTCCCCAAGTGGAAAAGCAGAAGCTCAGGGTGGGCAGTGTGGATCGAACCAAGACTCTCCGAGCTGGAAAAGCATCCGCGCACGATCACCAGCTCCTCCAGGAGCCCAGCTCTTGAGGCTTGGAACCCTGGGGTACTGATGGCTCCTGTCCCTTGTAGGTGATCATGGGGGGCGGCCGGAAGTACATGTTCCCCAAGAATAGAACCGATGTGGAGTATGAGATGGACGAGAAGTCCCGGGGCACGAGGCTGGACGGCCTGAACCTCATCGATACTTGGAAGAGCTTCAAACCGAGACACAAGGTGACCCATTCACGGGCCAGGTGGCTGCGGGGCTGGCTTGTGGTGGGAGGGGCCTGGCGACCCCTCTCTGAATCCCGGTTTGTTTTCCTCCTCTGTGGGGAGGGGGGTCGTAATTCTTACCTTGATGGGCCCAAATGGTCTAACAGATACATGAGTGGCACATAGTAGGTGATCAATCAATTCCTCCCTTCAGGGGAGGGCACCCCGGAGAGCTAGGCAGTGAGGAGGGTGGGCCACGGAATCACCTGCATGGACATTCAGAGCACTTGAGTCCCTACTGTGTGCAGGGCCCCTCGCCGGGCATGAATTCCAGAGGATGAATCAGATGGTCAAGGGACTGTGGTCACTGTGGGTCACTGTGCTTGGATGGCGAGAAGCCCAGGCCCTACGGGAACCCAGAGGGGACAGCCCACAAGGGAGGGGCTGACAAGCCCTGAGGAGGAGGAGGAGAGGTGGAGGTGGCAGGGAGGGGAGTGTGCCAGCCGTGGTGGGAGGTGGAAGCCCTCCATCGTGACTTGGCTTTGGCCCCGCCAAGGGCACGTGCTGGGGAAGGAAGCCTAGAGCACTGGAAGGGCCTGAGCGCAGGCTCCTTGGAATGGCTCTGGCAGCCGCTGGGCCTGGGGCAGATGGGGTCTGGAAATGACTGTGGTCAGGACTGAAGACGGTGGGGAGCGGCCTGGGAGCCACTTTGATGTCACTCTGGGGTTGGGTTTCTGAGGGTTCCAGGACGGGCCCCCGGGGGGGCCTTGTGGGATGGGGCTGGGCCAAAGGCAAGGTGGGGGCAGGGGCCTGAGGATGGCCCCCACACGGTGCATGAGGGTGGGACTGAGCCGCTTTGAACCCTTTCCATTCGTCTGAGTCAGCACCGGCCTGGCCTGAGCCCCTTCCCGGCCCAAGGCAGAGAGACTGCTCCTCCTGGCCTCGGTGTCTCTACGTGGAACAGGGGGCCAGGGTTGAACCCTTCTAGCTTGGGCAGGTGCTTAACCCCGGAGCTCAGTGTAGACTCCAAGAGGGAGAGATTGGACCCTTCTAGAGCCAGACTCCCCTTCACTGTTGAGTGGCTCTGTCCTCTGGTCTCGGTATCCTTGTCTGCAAAATGGGAATAACAGTACCTCCCTCGTAGGGCTGATGTGAGACCCGAATGAGGCGACACAAGAGAACCAGCTCAGCAAAGCAGAGCAGGGCAGGGGAGCCCCCACTTCCTCAGCCTTCCCCCCTCCTTCCCATAACAGCCCCTGAGGCTCCAGAACCACAGATCCCATTGTCATTGCCCAGAGAAGGCAAGGGGCTGTCCAGGGGATGCACAGCTCATTCCCAGCCGTCCCATGGTCCCGGGCCCAGGTGCTGAGTGGTGCCATGTCCACATAAGTCTGCCAGCTTCTTCTGTGGCCTCTGTCTGGGGGCAGCCACACTTCCTTCATCACCCTCTCCAGTGGGGTCGCTGGGGCAGATGCTAGGGCTTCACTTCCTCCCTGGCTTGCCACAGCTTCCATAACCCACCCAGCCCTCACCTCCTGATGGGCACTGCAGGCCCCTGGTGACGTGTATCTTCCTCTTGTTGGCTCCATGATCCCTCCCTGCTGTTTGAAATCTCTACCCTGACCCCAGGCTGATCACTGGCTTCTTGTCCTCCAGGGCCCCATGAGGACATCACCTCCGCTAGGAGGCCCTCCCTGATGCTGCCTCTGGGCTCACAGCACCCCCCCCCCCAATCTCTCCATTCTCATTCCCCCGCATTAGAATTGCCTATTTGTCATTTCTTGAAGGCAGATGGTAGATCCGCAGGGAGGGATTAGTAAATGGCTGAAGGAAACAAATACATTCCCTAGACCCTGAGACCAGCTGGGGTCAGTCCTCCCAAGCCCCCAGCCCCCACGTGGCTGACACAGGCCCTTCCTTCTAGCACTCTCACTACGTCTGGAACCGCACCGAACTCCTGACCCTCGACCCCCACACTGTGGACTACCTCTTGGGTAAGTGGAGTGGGTGGAGTGGAGGACACCCAGCTGGGTGCTCTGGGGCTGGGGCTGTGAGTCCAGCACCTGGGGGCCCAAGGCCCTGGCCTTCTCCCTACTTAGGGACCTTTGCTCTCAGGCTCTAGGACCTGGGAGAGGTGAGGAAGGGGTTCTGGTTCACAGAATTGGGCCTGAAATCTGCTGCCTGTGAAGAGTGTATGGTTCCATTGAGCACAAAGGGAAACAGAAGCTCGGGCTGGGAAGAGACTGCAGTGTGCCACTCTGACCCCTGGCTGGGGCAGGAGGCCTGGAGCCAGCCCTGCTGTGTGGCCCGGGCAGAAGCCCGCCAGATTGTCTCTGCTGGTCTTGACTGGGGGTCATCCCCCAAGAAGTGGGAAGCAAGGAGGGGCCCTGGCTTGGTGGAGTGAGGCCCTGAGCCCCACCATGCCAACACCTGGGTCCCCTGTCCCACCTGGCTCTTGGGCCCAGCAAGTGGTGGCAAAGTCCCCTGCAAACCTTCCCCAAGGGGCACAGTCGCTAGGTCCTGGGTGTGTCATTGGAGGTTATGGGCTCAAAGCTGGGCACCTTGGAGGATCCCCCCCCAACACACACACACTGCTTGCCTGGGTCACACAGCAGACACCCCATGCCGCACACAGGCTGTGGAGAACTGTGCAAGTTCCCACGCTCATGGATCTCAGAGCTGAGTGCTGGGTTCAGATCCCACTCTACTATCCATAAGCTGCGCAACGTTGGGCAAGTGATTTCTCCTCTCTGTGCTTCAGTTTTCTCTTCTGTAAAGTGAGAATAGTGACCATTCTGTAAGATGGGGCCAATGACCTCAGGATTGTCCTGAGTACACAGGAGCCAATGCATTGTATAAGTTACTTGTTATCTCAAAACAAATTCTCTCCAAACTTAACAGTTTAAAAGAAGAGTAAACCAAAAGACTAAAATAAGTAAAAATAAAACAAGAGTAAACATTTATTACTTCAGTTTCTTGGGGTCGGGAATATTGAGCCACTTAGCTGGGTCTCCCATGAGGCTGCAGTCATCCGAAGGCTCAACTGGGGCCGGGGATTCCAAAGTGTCTTGCTCCCATGGCTAGCAAGCTGTGCGGGCTGTTGTCAGGAGGCCTCAGGTCCTTGCATATGGAGCTCTCCATAGGGCTGGTGGGCTGTCCTTACAGCGGGGCGGCTGGCTTCCTCCAGAAGAATATGCAAGGCCGAAGCCATTTCTGCAGTATTCTGTGGGATATGCGGGGTAGGCTTAGCCTAGGAGGGGACACACAAGGGCGTAAATTCTAGGAGGCAGGGATTATTGGGTGCCATCTTGGAGGCTGGTGCCTATGTGCTTCCGAAGCTGTTAGGAGGGCATGTGGCACACAGTGAGCCTTCTATCATTGGCGCTCTCGTCTGGCTGCACACATGGTCCCAGAAGGGGCAAGGTGTTCTGGAAGAACATCTAGGGCAGGAAGCACCAACCTGGTACATGTGGAATCTTACGACTTGGGCAAGGAATGGATCAGTCATTTCATAAGTGAGAAAACCAAGCTCAGGGAACAGAAGGGACAGTGAGCCAAACCTTCTGCTACTTCCCTGCACAGGGGATTATGCCTTTCAAGCCTGACGTGTACATGACGTGTAAGTACACACCCAGGCTGCCCTGTTGAGTCCATGGTCCTCTGCCTGGGGGTTGTGGTGCTGCGTCCGGAGCCCTTCAGAGTTGGGACTGCACTGGTGGATTTAAATCTCAGATCGCCCACTTTGCAGCTGAAAATACCAAGCTACTGAGCACCCGGGCCTCAGGCTCCTGTAGAATGGACGTGGTGATCCCCTTGCCGTAGTGTGGCTGTGGAGGGGAAAGGAGGCAGTGCTCCCTAAGTGCTGGGCAGTTTGGACCCCCCTGAGGGCAAGCTTCCTCCCTGCTTGCTCTAACCCCAAGTTGTGTGTGGGGAGCTGTGTTCCCTGAGACAGCCAGGCTCCTTGCAGGGGGTCCCCCTGGCAGGGTCACGGGAAAACTCACCATCCACTTCCTCCTCAGGTCTCTTTGAGCCGGGGGACTTGCAGTACGAGCTGAACAGGAACAACACGACGGACCCGTCACTCTCCGAGATGGTGGAGGTAGCCGTCAAGATTCTGAGCAAGAACCCCAAAGGCTTCTTCTTGCTGGTGGAAGGTAGGGCCCCTGGCTGTGGGGCCACTTCCCTGGGAGCTTTTGGGTCTGGGGATGGGGTGTTCCAACTCTCACAGACAACCGCCCACTTCTGGGGAGAAGGGGAGATTCCTTTTGGGGAAGATGGGTTGTGCGTGGTGTTGAAGCTCCCAGCCCAGCAAGCTGTGCTCCTTTGGGCACAAGGATAACCTGTTAGGCCGAGGAGTCTGGGAAGGCTTCCCAGAAGAGGAGGTGGAAGGCTTCCTTTTGGGGGTCCCTCCCTGAGACCCCTCAGCTTCACTCCTCCCAAAAGACAGGTCCAGGGTCCTCCCCAGCAGATGCTGATCAATCTGCAGGAGCTCTCAGCTGGATGGTAGGCGTCTGCTCTTACCAGGCCCTTGTGGGGTCAAGGTCAGATTCATGACCCTGAGATATCCCAGGCCCCCCAGACTGGGAGAGCCGGTCCCTTCAGTAGTTGGCAGTGCTGTATGGCAACGTTCACGGGGTTTCCCAGAGCTGTTGGGAGGCCCTGGAGTCAGGCTTGGGTTCTTTGCTGGTACTGTGTGACCTCTGTCTGTACGTTTCTATAAAATGAGGCCAAAAATGGTCTTAGAAGGGTTATTAACATCCATTGCGTTCAGAGACATAAAGTACTTGGAACAGGGCCCAGCAGAAAATAAATCTTCCGTGTTTCTATTATTACCATTATTATGATTACACAATAGCTAAGTCAATAACAATAGGAAGTGTGAGGAAGTGATAAAGTTTCCGGAATCTTCCAAAGTTCTAACAGCCATTGTCTCCCATGGTTCCAGATGTTGCTTCACTGAACTCTCCCTGTATACACACACACACACACACACACACACATATTTGCACATACACTCTCACCACACATATATACACACTTGGGCCCCTCTGCCTTCCAGAGGCCAGTGGCCGCCCGCCCGGCTTGGTGGCTCTCTTGCCAAACCCCGGGGTTCCCACTCAAGCATGGCAGTCTCAGCCTGGCCCGAACGGGCCTGTGCCGCCAAGGAGCCAGCCAGGAACCAGTGGTGGTGAGCCCGGGCTCCCCTGGGAGCGGTCCTCTTTGTGACTGCTCCCAGAACCGCAACAAAGGAAGGACGCACCCTGCCAGGCCGCCAGGCCAGCGTGGTGAGGCTCAGGCCCAGGACCCTCAGAATTGGGAGTGTCCGCTTGGGCAGCCTCCTCCTGTTGGAGTCAAGGAGGGGTCGCCTTAGGTCATGCAGGCCTTAGTGCAAAGCTAGGCCTCCTGCACCCACCTCGGAGAGGTGGCACGGGCTTCAGAGGCCTTTACGAAGGCCTGTCATGTGCACGGCCCAGGCACGGAGAATGAGTTACACCCGAGTTCAAATCCCAGTCATCCCATGTTGGGCATGTCACTTCCGCACCCAAGGCCTCAGTTGGCTCCATCTATAAATGGGGCTGATTGTGCCCATCTCTGCCCAGGACTGTTGTGAAGGGGAAACGAGACACCAGCTTGTTAGGCCTGGCCCCCAGTAGGCACTGAGGCACGCTGGTTCTGTTTCCACCCGTCGGAGGTCTCAGACTCGTTCGAGCAGCTGAAGAAGCCGAGTGGTGGACAGAACACCAGCTTTTCAGTCAGGAGGATCTGTTTTAAAATCCTGACTTTGTTCTCCGCGCGTGGGCCCTTGGTCCACAGCCTGTCCTCTCGGAGCCGCTGTAGAGGTCGGCTGGCGGCATGATGTGCCTGGAGCGGTACTTGGCATGTGGCCCCCATCAAAGAGTGGTTCCTCCAGACACAGTGTGGCAGGACCTGGGGGTGCAGCTCTTCCCCTCCCCCTCACCCAAGGCCTTTGCCTTGGTGTCTCAAGGAGGCAGGATTGACCACGGGCATCACGAGGGCAAGGCCAAGCTGGCGCTGCATGAGGCGGTGGAGATGGACCGGGCGATTGGGAAGGCAGGCACCATGACCTCCCTGGAAGACACGCTGACCATCGTCACTGCGGACCACTCTCACGTCTTCACCTTTGGCGGGTACACCCCCCGTGGCAACTCTATCTTTGGTAGGTGGACCTCAGTTGGGCTGGGCACGGGGCACTCCCAGGGCCTGGCCATCGGGGAGCAGGAGTAGGGTTGGGAGACCCAGCAAGCTCAGGGCCTGGCATGTGTGGGACTCTGAGAATCGGGTAAGAAAGAGAAGGTACTGTTGTGGGGGGGGGGCAGGGGGCAGTTACAGGATGAGGGGACAGAGTAAAGTGAGTGCTCTGGTGGGTGGGTGGCTGGCTACCTGGATGATAGGTGGATAGAAGAACGAGAGAGGATAGACGCATAGCGTGGGGAGGAGATGGATGGGTGGATGGATGGATGGACAGGTGGACCAGCAGCAGGGAGGGATGTGGGCACAGTGAAAACAGCGGGGGAGTTGATGGGAAATCAATCCGGTTTGGAAAGTGGCTTCATGGAGTGTTTCAGGGTTCTTCAAAGGGGATCTAGGGATTGCCAAGCTAGGGCCTGGGGTGGGGGGCAGACTATAGTTTTGGTGCTCCAAGATGACTCCTGGGCCGATGCCTTCCTGTGCAGGTCTGGCCCCCATGGTGAGCGACACAGACAATAAGCCCTTCACTGCCATCCTGTACGGCAATGGGCCTGGCTACAAGGTGGTAGGCGGTGAGCGAGAGAACATCTACACAGTGGACTACGGTGAGATTGCCTGAATCCGAGGCAGGGAGGGGGCAGGGCACCCCGTGGGGATGGGCCTGGGAACACCGTAGGCTCATGGCCAAGGCTGGGGTGGGGGGCTCCAAATAGCCAGGACTTGAGTCAGAACAGTCTCAAGTCAAATCCCCTCTACCGTGGAGCAGCTCTGTGACCTTGGGCATGCAGTTTTGCCTTTCCCTGCTTCCCTTTCTGCCGTAAAAGAGTTTTACCTCCCAAGGTTGCTGAAGGACTAAGTGGGTCTGAAGAGCTTAACGTGGTACCCGGCACCTGTCGCTGTTACGCTGGCATTCTTACTGGCTGTGTAATTCCCCAAATCTGAGCCTTCTCCGCGTTCTCATCTAGTCCCATGCTGTTGAATGTTCATTTACTCACAATGGCCCCAGTAGTCCTTGGGGGTCTAGCTATGCCACCAACGGTGAGAGGCTCTCCTGGGTTGACTCTTCCCTTCTCATCTAAACAGCCCGGATAAGGTGGATTTTTTTCTCTTCTGGGGGTCGAGAGGGTAGGCTTCTGCGTCAGAACAGACTTGGCCCGGCCCTTGTACAAAGTGACGTCCCTGCACTGAGCCCCCGTGTCCTCCTCTATAAAGGGAGAGCATTGGAGCGAGCTTGGAAGGGTGGGGAGGAGCCGCTGCAGCGTGCCCAGCCCCCAGGCAGGCTCTCAGCCCGTGTTTCCTCTGGCCCACAGCTCACAGCAACTACCAGGCGCAGTCCGCCGTGCCCCTGCGCTATGAGACCCACGGTGGGGAGGACGTGGCGGTCTTCGCCAAGGGTCCCATGGCGCACCTGCTGCATGGCGTCCACGAACAGAACTACATTGCCCACGTGATGGCTTACGCGGCCTGCGTCGGTGCCAACCAGGACCACTGTGCCTCGGCCAGCTCGGCAGGTGGCCCTTCTCCAGGCCCCCTGCTCCTCCTGCTGACCCTGCTTCCCTTGGGCACCCTATTCTGAGGGCCCAGGGCCCAGGCACCCACCAGCCTATGACAGATAGCCATCCTCCCTCTCTCAGCGCGGCCCACTGCCTGGGAGTCCGCACCTCAAGGGCCAGGTAGGCGGGGGCCTTCATAGCCTCTACAGCTGCCAGAAAGAGGACCCAGGAAACCAAAGTCTGCTGCCCACCTCGCTCCCCTCTGGAAATCCTCCACTGGGGCCAGACCAGTTCCTGCCTCCGGCCTCTGCTCCCTCCCTGCTGCCCCTTTGGCCAACAGAGTAGGTTTCTCTCGGGCAGGCAGAGAACACAGACTGCAGAATTCTCAAAGCTCTTATTTTTCTAGCAAACACACTTCTCTAGAGCTGGAGGCCTGGAGCTTCCATGGAACATTCCGGATCTGACCTTCCCACTCCCCTCCCCTCTTGGAACCACCAGGCCCCATCGTGCTCACTTCCCTACCTGCCGGGGAGACCCTGTTCGTCTCCGCAGGACGGGGGTTTGCTCACGCATGCCAGGGCCACTGGGGGCTCCCAGGAAGTGAACTGGGACTGGCCATCCGACCCCAGGGCTTCCTGGGCTGGGAAGAACAGCCTGGACAGGCAGACATTTCTCAGCTCTTAACACGCATGCCCACTCCTCTCTGAAGGGACACTCCTGTTTGGAACTGCAATTTTTTTTTTCTCTTTTTGGTGTTGGTTAAAAGGGAACACAAAACATTTAAATAAAACTTTCCAAATATTTCTGAGGACAGAGCTGAGTCTTTGTGGTCAGTGAGGATGAGAAAGAAACAAGCTTGTTTCTCTGGGAGAGAACTGGATTCCGGGCTCAGGAGTGTGGGTGGCGTTGGGCCGGGAGGAAGGGGCTGCCTGCTGACCTGGGGGCTTATCCACTCAGTACCTGTGTGACTTTGGACAAATTGCTTTGTATCTCTGTGTCCCCATTTTCTTAATGATAAAATGGGACACAGCCCAGTCCTGGGTTGCTGTGAGAATCCGAGAAGAATGCCCTGAAACGCATAGCAAGAAGGGCTCCAAGGGCCCCATGACACCCTTGCCCTACAGCGCCTACAGACGGAGCCACATGCCTTGGCCCAGTGGAGCTGTTCGTACATTTGTTCATTCATTCATTCATTCATTCATTCATTCATTCAACAAATCCAGTTGACCCTTGAATGACACAGGTTTGAATTGCATGGGTCCACTTGCAGATTTTTTTGGATAAGTACAGTTCTGTAACGGTATTTTCCTTATGATTTCTAATAACATATTCATTCCTCTAGCTGACTTTATTGCAAGAATACAGTCTGTACTACGTATAATATACAAAATATCAGTTAATCGACTGTTTATATTACCAGTAAGGCTTCTGTTCAGTACGAGGCTGTTCATAGTTCAATTTGGGGGGAGTTAGAAATTCTACACAGACTTCTGACTGCGCACGAAGTTGGCACCCCTCACCCCCGTGTTCAAGGGTCAACTGCGTTGGGCAGGTGCTAGGCACTGTAGCCGGTCTTAAGAATTTTATGGCGAACCACACAGACTACCCCTTACCTTCACAGAGCTTCAGCCTGGCTTGGTGACTGTGATCTCTTTTCCATTCCTGATGATCAGGCCTGGGGTCCCAGACTCAGGATTGCACCTGATGTTGGGGTATGCAGGGTCCCATGTTTGCTCCTTGCCTTACTGGATGACAGTCCTTATAATGGTAATCATCTTAACCGTTGACGTTGATCACTTATCTGCCAAGCTCTGTGTTTGATGCTTTATTGGACCCCCCCACTAGGAAGTAGGCCCCCGTCATCCACATTTGTAGATGAGGAGACCGAGGGTCCAAGAGGTGGTGTGATCGCTCAAGGTCCCCCAAGTTGTGGAGCTACATTCCATTTCAAAGCTCCTATACTTAGTGACATCCTTCATCTGTTTGTAATACAGTTCCGACCTCCTGCCAACAAGGTTGTGACGCAGCCAGTGCTGGTGACTCACACAGGTCAAGTGTGAGCTCGGAAAGCTGACAGACCATGTCTGAAGGGGGCCCTCCTTCGGGGAGAAAATGCAATCGAGCAGGTTTCTCTCTCAACTTCCGGCAGTCCTGGCAAAAAGGGAGGCACAGCCACGCCGATGGCGGGTTAGAAAATTAAAACTACACGCTCACATTCCCTCCAGGGCAAAGAGACCCCTCATACCACCTTGCCGATTTTTGTCCTATCTCTATTTTTTCCTAAACACTTGTTTAAATGTGCAGGTGAGCCGTCAAGTCTCAACAGTTCACCAGCACCACCTGAAATCAACTTACGTGTCTCAGGGTGCAAACCGTACTTCGTGTCTTAGGTTGGGTTTCCCAAAGGCAGACCCTGAGAGGTGCCTGCTGGTGGTTTGTAAAAGGAGCCCAGAAGACCCCAGGCGGAGAGTGGGGAAGTGGGACAGGGAAGGGAAGGAAGCTGATCAAAGGTAACTTATGAAGCAGATGGCCATCAGGGCAACTGGGGCTCAAGCCCACTGGGGACCACAGGGAGACCCCCCTAGAGGATACACCTCAGTCTTCCCACCGCTGAGTGAGGGAGCTGGGGCATTTATTCCCCAACTCCATCATTAGCTAAGGGCTGCTTCCTGGAAAGAGAACACCCTGGCACTTCCAACCTGCCCTTGAAGGGCTGAGAGAGCACCTCCCCCCGACGCCCCTGCATGTGCTGGAACATTAAATGCTCAGAGGATACGAACAAGGCACCAACAGCATCTGTTAAACTTGGGATACACGGAGGGGGTTGGAAAGCAGGGACTGGGAGTCTGAGAGATGGGGCAGCACGTCTCTATGAACTAGGGCAAGTTCTTTAGCTTTCCTATTTCTGAACGGAGAGTGCCCCGTGCAGTCTCGAGCGTATAATGAGCATTGGCTCCCACGAGGAGCAGGGAGCTCTTCCCACCCTGAGTCTGCACAGTGGGCTTCAAGATGAATCCGTGGTGCTCGGGCACCCATGCTCCCCTCACCCAAGCTGATGACTCTCCGGTTACTTGTCACCTTTATTGTAACGAATCCATGCGGGGGCGGGGATGGTGGTAGGCAGAGGTCCCAGCTCCACCCACCAGCACCCATTAGAAGCTAAGGGTGACCGTCTGCCTCCAGCACGGGTTTCCATGCCCTCAGATGCTTTCTCATGGGAGGAAGAACAAAGAGGAGCTGACAAATCCACCTCTATGCATCCACATAACCCTGTCTTCTGTTAACGATAAATCCAGAACGTAACACAATGAAGAGTTTATTTCTATCTCAAACATCTGGTGGTGCCTCCCGTCAGGTGACAGGGACCCAGGCTCTTTCCACCTTGTGGCTCTGCCCTCGTCCAAGGGCTGGATACTCTCTCACCAGAGCACGTTGATGAGCGGGTTGGGGGGAAGGGATCCTTTTTAACCACTTCTTCCTAGAAGTGACACATCACTTCCCCTCATGATCCATTGGTGAGAACTAGTCGCATGACCCCATCTAGATGCCCAAGAGGCTGGGAAATGAAGTCTCTGGCTTTTTTGAAAAAATTGGAAGATCTGGCTTTACTGCCCCACATTTCTGCAAGGTAATGGCTGATCAGAGCCAAGAGGGGGTTGCCCATCCAAGGGTATGGCTCTCCCGTTTGCCACAGTCCCCAGCACTCTTGGTACTCTTATGCTAAGCACCTTAGGACAGATGCTACCCCTCTGGTCCCGGTGGAGACTGAGCTCACGGCCCCTGCTTTCATCTGGAAACGGGCAAGACTCTGTCCTCGGAAAGCTCCTGTTCACGACACAGATCACCAGAAGCCATCCCAGTGCAGCGGGGAAGCTAGAAGCTGTGGGGGCAGGGAGGGGGCACCTAACCGGCGGGGAGCACAGCGGGGCAGGCACAGAGACAGGAAAGGCAACAGGCGAGCTGGGGCTTGACAGGCCAAGGAGCACTGAGGCAGGACGTGAGGGTACAGAGGAGACTTCAGAGGACATCATGGGGACAGATGGGCAGGAAGTCTCAGATGCCATTCCAAGAAGCTGCAGGTGGACCATGAACACCTGGAGAGCTGGGGGGAGAGCATCATTGTTGGAAGATTGTCTTGGCTGCCCAAGGAAACCGCTAGAGTAGACCAGGCAGAAGAAACCGGGGCCCTGGAGACGGGGAGGGGAAACAAACCCCAAATAGGGGCCTGAGAGTGCCATTCCTGTTTGTCAAGGAGGAAGCCAGACCAGCACACGAATGAATAGGTCATCAGCAAATTGTCCACTCTGAGACGGAGGGAAGGAGGGCCCAACATGCCTACTATGCACCACACACCCATCTAAGCCCCCAAGACGTGGCAGTGAAGTTGCCACCTTGAGGGTACATTTGCCACATATGCTCCCCCCATCACCCTGTGAGGTTGGTGACGTCATCCCCATTTTGCAGAGAAAGGAGAGGCTTGGCAGAGCACGGTGAGCTGCTCAGGGCCCGCGGCTTGAAAGTGACAGCTACAGGTTGCACCTAGGTCCCCCTGACTCCCAGCCCATGTCCCCTCCCTGGCCTCTGGGTGCTAATCTCTCCAAGGAAAACAACCCAGGCCCCATCAGCCACAGAAGCCCTTCGATGGGGTAGTAAGAGCCCCAAGCCACCGGAGTTTATAATTAACCCTGGTGGCTAACCCGAGACCTCCCAGCAAGATCTAGCACCGGCTGATCTGGGGGTGGGGGTGGGGGGGCTGGAGGGATTAAGTTCTCAGAAGGGGATTTGGGCTCCCGAGTTTCTGGAGTTTCTGGGTGGCTTCCTGGGGCCTCCTTGTGCTGCTGCCCTGAGCGAGACTCCAGGCGCTTTTCTGGCTCCTCGGCCCTCTGTGCCAGCCTTGAGATGGAGTGGACATGGGCCGCACCAGCCAAGCGGGGGGCAAGCCAGGTTGGGGTCCACCACCAGCCAGGGCCACCTGTCCCTCCTACCCATTGGAATAGAGGCCAAGGATCATTGGAAGCCGAGCTGCGGGCACACTCGCCAACATTTCTATGGTGTCCCCAGAGAGCCAGGCACTGTTCCTAGTGCCTCACAGCACACCGAACCCATTTATCTCCCCCCCCACCTCCCAGAGGGCGGGACTGTGTCTGTCCCCAGTTCAGATGAAGAAACAGAAGCAGAGAGAAATTGGTGACTTATGCAAAGCCACACCACTAACAGGGGATGATGGAGGGCGTGAGGCCCAGCACTGTGGCCCCGGGGTGGGGGATTTGATCATCCCCATCGCTCCTTTTGGCAGGGTACGGAGCGGCAAGGAGGGGTCAGGAATGTAACTGCAAAGGTGGCAGGGGTGGGACATCATTGGCGGAGATCCTGTCCTGTGGGGCCGGTGTCCTCACCCTGGTAAGGAATGCCCGGAGGCCTCCAGCAGAGCCCCTGCCTCCACCTGCCCAGGCCACAGTGGCTGGCTCCAGGGTCTCCGGGGTCAGCCCAGGCTTGCACACTTTGGCTGAGGGCCCTAGAATTAGCCTCCTGCCCACTCAGGTCACCTGGTTGGGAAACAATGGCAGCGGAGAGGCTGCGCCCTGAGGACGGTTGGCCAGGATGGCGGGGGCGGGGGGGTGGGGAGGGGTCCAGAGGCAGGATCTGGAGGAGTGTGAGATGTGACCGTTCACCACTTTGCCTCCAGAGCCCTGGGCCAAGGCCTGAGCAGCTCGCAAGGCTGCCTGCTCCCCGGGCATGAGCACGTTACTGTCCTGACATCTACTCTCATGGCAAGTCTTGGCGCTTCGTGGGCCCTTTGTCTGCTCTCCACTCCTGAGGGATCTCCTGGGGCACAGGCCTCTTGCCACTGTCCCCCAGACAAAGCTCAGGGCTGGAGGCCGGGGAGGAAGACAGCCCAGAGAGGGTGAAACGCCAGTGTGAAGTCACACAGTAAATTGGGTTAGACACAGAGGGAGATGTGGTTCGGCTTTTGCTATGGAAAGATCGCTCTGGCTGCTGTGCAGAGGAGAGACCGGGGATGCCAGGAGTAGAAGCTAGAGGGCAGGCTGGAGGACTTTCTGTCGCTGGGGGTGGAGATGGTGGTGGCTTGGACCAGCTAAGTGTGGTGGTGGCGGGAAGCAGCTGGATCCCAGACATGTTTGGGAGTTAAAGCCAGCGGGGCTTGCTGATGGGCTCACTGTGGGGAGCAGAGGAAATAGCGGAACCAGGGATGCCCCCTGAATTTTTGGCCTGAGCACCTGGGTGGAGTGCCATTTATGGATATAGGGGAACAGATTTGGAGAGAAAATACAGATGTGGTTTGGATCACGTTAGCTTAGAGATGCCCATTGGACTTGGGGGCGGACATGCCCATAGGTAGTTGGGAAGGAAGAGTCTGGAGTTCAGTGGAGAAGTTCAGTTGGAGACAGAAGGAGGGTCATGATGGCATTTAAAGTTGTAGGGCACAGACAGAATTTGATGTGCCCAAGATGACAGGCAGCCAGTGGCCGGGATTTGAACTGGGGTCTGTCAGACTCCAAAATCCACAGGAGCTCTTTCCACTCTGGCAGGTGCTCACCTCTGGGTTTCGTCCAAGGTGTGTGTTGGGCGGGGAGGAGGTGATGCCAGAAGCTTCTGGAAATGAATCTGGGAACAACTGAAATCCTCCCGGCCTGTACTACCCACCCCTCAACTACTACCTACCCAGGCGGAGGAGCTCTTGTCAAGCATGGATTCCTGTCCCCTTTCCATTGTACAGATGGAGACACTGAGGTCCAGAGGAGGGCAGAGCTGGGATCTAGGTCTTCTGCCTCCCACCCGGGCTTCTCCACTGGGCTCTAAGGTAGGCTCCTGTCTCAACCAGTTCTGTGGTTGAGTTGAAACCATCCAACAGAGATAATCCTGGAGGGGGTGAATGTGTTTCTCTTGAGGGCCTCAGATGGAACTGGGCTTCCCTTCTGGGCTCCCCACAAGGCAACGTTTGCCCCACGCCTGTCTCTACCCCTTGCCCAGCCATCCCCAGCCTTCGGGACCCCTCCAAGTCCCTGGCAGAGCAGCTTTGAGCCTGGCCCCAGTCCCGGCTCCTGTCCTGCAGCCTGGATCGAGCCCCCACTGGCCCCTGCCCAGACCACCCAGCGCCAGGGCCTGGCAGAGCCCAGTGGGGCTGGCGGGCAGTGCTCCTGGGCTGGCCAGTCGCGGTCTGGCTCCACCCGAGGGGCTGTGGCCTGGGAACCGCTAGCTGTCTCCTTAGGGAAGCGGCTGGGATCTCCAGAACAAACAGGGAAACCACAGGCCCCTGCCCCACCCGAGGAGAGGGGAGCTGCCTCTGGCCACGTCCACCAACACCCTGTTCTCCAGGCGCAACCAGTGGGGAAGGAGCAGAGTGGCTGTGGTCACATGTGGACAGAAAAAGCTGCGACCGGGTGAGGGGAGGAGCTCAGGCGACTCTTGCTGCCCCCGCAGAGCCCCCCAGGAGTGAGGTTTGACTGAGCTGGGGGTGGGGTGTGGCTCCTCAGCTTCAGGCTGAGAACAACGCCCTGGAATCCAACAGATCTGGGTTCAAATCCGAACCCTGCCACATCCTAGCTGAGCAGCCTTGGGTAAGTGACTACACTTCTCCGTGCCTCAGTTTCCTCTCTGAAAAGTGGTTTCAGGGGCCCCTGCCTCCCACAGACGTAGAGACGTGACCCAGAGTCCTCTGGATGGAAAGTGCCCGGCTCAGGGCCTGACACACAGTGGGTTCTTGGGAGACATCAGTCCCTGACCCGTCACAGGCTCCATGACAGCTAGAACAATCCCAGGGGACTCCTGGGCCTGGCAGGGCAGGTCGGGACAACCTCCCTGATTCAGACCAGCTGGGGGATGGGGAGCATCTGACTTCACTAAAAGCCGCAATTAGAGCCCAATTTAAAGAAACGCTGTGTTAGTTCTTCCCAGGGCAGATGTGATTATAGGCTCAGAGCTAAACCGTTACTAACAGGATGACACACAGAAAGGCCCCTTCCAGGGCATGGAGGGTGTCCAGCCCTACCCACCCCCCTGCTGTACAACTGGGGAAACTGAGACCCAGGGCGGGAAGAGACAAGCTGCAGCTCACACTGCAGGTTAGAGGGCCCCGGGCCCAAGCCCTGTCTTCCGATGGCCAATCCAAGCTCCGTCCCCACCTCTGGTTTTCCCCCCCGAAAGATTCATGGTTGCATCTGGAGGCCAGAGGTACCTTGAAAGAGATGACATTCCCTGAGAAGGAGGGATGGAGGCTGAGATGATGAAACCTCGGCATGACACTGGCCGTGAAGCCAGGGC
The DNA here is from genome assembly GCF_017311325.1 of Ursus maritimus. NCBI lineage: Eukaryota > Metazoa > Chordata > Mammalia > Carnivora > Ursidae > Ursus > Ursus maritimus. The sequence goes on from NW_024425786.1 coordinate 15,676,367, forward strand.
CTCGGGGCCCGTGGCAGCTCCCTGCCCGGCACACAGGGACCTCCCGAGGAGGACACTGATAATAACACCGATCAGGATGAGCCCCCCCACCTTGCACCTGCTGTGGGCAGGCACCATCTTCTGTCTTCAGCTACCCCAGCGGGGAGCTGGGGGCCTCATCCCCACTGCAGGGACGGCAAAGCCCAGGTCCTCAGTCTCTTGCCCAGGATTGCACAGGGAGCCAGAGGCAGTGCGGGCATTGGAACAGGTGTGCTTCTGCTGAGCCCAGACAAGTTGCTAAGGTCCTTTTAGCACAAGATCCCAAGCGGGGTCATCGCAGCAAGCGGTGATGGTGGGTGAGTTAGAGAATGAATGAATGAATGAATGAGTGAATGAATGAATGAATGAATGAATCAGGGAATGAAAAGGCTATTTAAGGGACTCTGTTCTTGGGGAGGTGTGGGAGAGCATAGTCAATCCCTCCAGGGAGTCCCCTGAGATTAATAGCCCACCGGAAAAGGCCAATTTCAGCTCTCCAGAAACAAGGGTCCCCAAATACCCAGGTCCCAGGAATCCCGCCGGCTGTCCGAGTGCCCGCACTAAGGAGCCCTGAGAACACCTCTGTGGCCTGCCCCTCCTTAGTCCCAAGCAACCCCCATGCCAGAAGCCAGAGGTCACCCTGCCCTAGTCCCCACCCCCCAACACACTCTTGCCCAGGCTGAACTCCGAGTTGAGAGTGGAGTCTGGGGCCCGGATGCCATAGGGAAACACCAGCCTCCTCTCTCCAGCCCCTCTGCCCTTCACTCCCTTTCTGCAGCTCACTTTGGGGACCCCCCAGGATGGGGGCCCTGCACACACCAGTTAGCTCCTAGGAGCTTGCGAGGTAGGCTGCTGGAGCCCCCTGCTGGCCAAGCATCCCCATTCCCGTGGGGATGGGGTGAGTGGATTCTTCATTCATTCAGCAAATATTTATGAAGCCCCTACTATGTGTCAGCCCTGCGTTAGGCCCTGCGGCTCAGCGGGGAACATACACAGACCCTGCCTTCTGATGCCTGCGGTTCCATATGTGGTGCCTGGTGTCAGGGTCATGGTCCCCTCCTGCCCCCGATCTTCCAAGGATGGTCCCCACCCCCAGAAAATTAAAATCTCCCTGTGGGCAGAAGGGGTGCCCCCACCATGAGACCAGGCATGGTTGTGCTCTCCCCACCAGGCTGGGGCTCCCATGGGCTCTAAAACCTGCCATTCCTGAGAAACCTCTCGGCTCACTCCTGGAGCCTCCCAGGCTAGGGTTGCCAGATAAAATATAGGATGCCCAGTTAAACTTGAACTTCAAATAAACAAGGAATGATTTTTTAGTATAAGTATGTCCCAAATATTGCATGAGGTATACTGAAACTAAAAATTATTTCTTGTTTATCTGAAATTCAAGTTTAACTGGGCTCTGTGTTTCTACTTGCTAAATCTGGCAACCCTACCCCTGGGGCTCATTCCTTCTGCGGGCACCTGGCCTGTCCAGATGGCCCACGTCGTGCCTGGACATGGCCCCTGCCTGCCCCATTACAGCTCCTGTCCGCCTCCAGGACTGCTGTCCTCCCCACCAGGCCCCTAGTTCCCAGGTGGACACCCACTTCCCCCTGGTATGCACACTCCAGCCTATGGCCTGTCAGGAATGCTGTCTGGCCTCCTTCCTGATGGGCCCAGAGAGAGGGGGACAGAGCCGCCCCCGCAAAGAGGGACCTCGAGTGTCAGAGACAGAGGCAGAGATCCAGAGAGAAAGGGACATGGAGCGTGAACAATGGAGACAGTGGGAGAGAGCTGAGACAGAGCCAGAGAGCCTAAGGCCCCCTGCCCAGCACTGCTTCATGGAAACCAGCTCAGGGGCTGGAGGGTCCTGAGAGCCCACCAGGGTTTTTCCTGAGTGGATCGGGGTAGAGGCTGGGGCCCCTGAACCCCAACATTGGACTTGGGACTCTGGGTCCTGGATAGGCAGGCAGTGAGAGGCAGCTCGGGGTCTCCCGCCCTAACAGTCAGGGGTGGGAGGCCATCCCCAGCCCCTGCTGCTCTCCCCTCACCCTGCTTCCCAGGGGCAACACAGGGACATTCATGGCTTCCCAGAAGGGCCTATGGGGCAGCCAGAGTGGCTTTTAAAATTAGCCTCACTAACCAGATCTGGTTATTTCAGGAGGCTCCGTCCCTGGCTGTCCCCTTGGCAGGGCGGGTACAGGGAGTGAGGGAGGGACCTCTACATTCCAGGGTCCCTGGCTAAGTACCCCCTGTGGCCTAAGCAGTAGAGAACGTCCAGGTCCCAGTCCCCTGGCACTGGGCAGGCCTGGTCCTGTGGCCGTCTCTTTGGCAAAGTCACCTCGGGGTTAGCCATGGATGGCCATGGGCACCCCAGCTGCTACGGGACAGGGGAGGACCCCTCCTTGTGGGCACGGGTCTTATGCCAGGCACCTTAGAAGCCATGACAGCCTCTTCACAGCGATAGGTGAGGCTTTGTCCTCCTTTGATAGGCAATGAAGCTGAGCCCTGGAGAGACAGATAACAGCTCGGATGCAGGGGAGACGGGTGTCAGCTCCGTCAGGAGCCCAAGTCCGTCCACAGGAGACCTCTTGCCTCCTGCGTCTGGAGGAACCTCTGGCTGCCATTTCCACACCAGAGTTATTTCTAAGTAGAGTCCACGGCTTCCCGGAGCCCGGTGCCCCCCACCCAAGCCCTAATTCCAGCCTCGGGTCAGTGTCCTGGCCCGCCCTCCCCACCTCAGAACCCAGAGTGAGCACGGAGCTGGCGCGGGCACAAGAGAAACAGCGTTGGACACTTTGATCCCGGAGGCTGGATTCATCCTCAGCCTCCCCCGGCCCCACCTTGGGGATGGGTGGGGCCCCGCCTGACACTCAGCCCAGAGGCCTGCCCTGGCCACAGAGGGGGTCTGGCACGGACCATGCAGGCCGAGAGGCAAGGGAAGGTTGCGTGTCTGCGACCCCAGCGCTCCAGCTCAGCTGCGGAGCTCGTGGGGAAGCGCACAGGTGCATTGCTCAATCCCGTGCAGTCCCAGCAAAGCCGGGGAGCTGAGGCTCAAGGGAGCCACTGGCAATCACACTCTCCCCAGGTCTGGACAGCAGCGTCAGGCCGGCCCCAGCTACTCTATCTTCCGCACAGAGAGCCGACCCCATGTCCTCTGAGGCGGCTTATGGCTATGGTCCCTGTTTCATCATTGCCTCTGCCCCCCAAAAGGCACACTGTTTTTAGGGCACACCACGTGCTGGGGCTGCACCCCTGAATCCTCATGTCAAGGGACCCAAGTCAGAACTATTAGCACTCCCACTGTGCAGATGAGGAAACTGAGGCCCAGAGAGCCAAAATCACGTGCCTCAAGTCACAGAGAGAGGAGGTAAAGGCACTCAGCTAAGCTCTTGACCTTGGTGCTGAACTGTGGCTGCCGGCCCTTCGGCCCTTCGCTGGTGGGATGGGAGGAGACAGGGCAAGAGACTGAGAAGAAGATGGGAGGGGGAGTTTGGGCTAGACGACTGGGGTGAGGCTGTGCAGGGGAGGGGGTGCGGTTGGTAGGGGACCCACGGAGACTGGAGCCAAACCGGGTGGGTGTGGTTAGGGATTGAGTGTGAGTCACAGCCCCTGGGTGGCCCCAGACATCCTAGCGCCACTGTCAGGAAAAGCATGGCAGCCCCTGGGGGGTGCGCTCACCACTGTCCTGGGGAGGGTGTGGGGGTTGTGGTAGGTAGTGGGGACGCCGCAAAGCTGTCGGGAAGGCCAAGGCATGTGCCCACCCCAAGTTACTCTTCGTCCTGCACTCCTACCTCAGAGGGGACCCCCTCACCCAGTACCCAGGCTGGATGCCCCCCTCCCGCAGCCCCACATCCCATCAGGCCCTTCACCCAGACGCTCATGCCCCCTAGTCCTTCCAGGCCTGCCCACTGTCCTCCTGCCCTCTGTCTCCAAAGACTGTCTCCTTGACCCTCCCTTACCTGCCTGGCACTGCCCAGCTGGTCTCCACCAGCAACCCAGCTTCTGTCTATAGCAATCCGGGTTTCAAATCCTCCATGGCTCCCTGCTGCCCTGAGCACAGACCCCTGGCCCCTTGGTCTGGCATTCAAGGCCACATGGCCCTGGCCTCATCTCTACCCTGTCACCTTCCCATCACTCAGAACTGTTTGCGGGGCCCCTGGTGGCTCAGTCAGTTGAATGCCTGCCTCTTGATTTAGGCTCAGGTCATGATCTCAGGATTGTGAGATGGAGCCCCATGTCCGGCTTTGTGCTCAGCACAGAGTCTCCTTGGGATTCCCTCTCTCCTCGCCCTCTGCCCCCCCCCACCCCTGCTCGTGTGCACTAAATAAATAAATACAATCTTGAAAAAAACAAAACAAAAAACAAAAACAAATCCTGTTTGCTATCTTCCCAATTCCAGACACTCTCCTCCACACACTTGCACCTGCCGCTCCCTGCCCCAGGGAATTTCCTCGGCCTTTCCAGGATGCTTGGGCACCCCTGCTGCGGAGTCTTCTCCATGACTCTCTCACGCAGGCTGGGCCCCCCGGTCTGTGCACACCCCCGTCACTCAGTATCTTTAATTGTAACTGTCCAGCACCGTGAGCCCCTTTCCTGGTCCGGTCAGTCCTGGTAAGCTATCCCTTGGCGCCCCCTGGTGGCCATATTAAGAAAATTATTGGGCTTCATTGAGCAACAGAAAGGAGGGCGGGAAGGCAATCACAGAGCTCCCACTGTGTGCCAGACCATGGGCCAGGTGTTTGATATACACCAGCTCGAGGAACCCCCATCACAAGCCTTTGGGAGAGATACTACTGCTCCCATTTCACAAAAGTGGAAATCATGGCTCAAGTTTCTCAAGGCCGCTCAGCTAGTACGAGATGGCACCAGGACACGCCCCCCCCCCGACTCCCCCCCCCCCTTGCAGAGGGGGAACAGAGTGGGGGGAAGGGCAGCACGATGGGAAGGAAGCACCCTGGTGGTCACAGAACCTGTGGTTTGGCCGTGGAGGTACCCCTGGAGCCTAACAGCAGCTCTGAAGGGTGGGGTGAGGGGGACAGACAGGCTGGTACCTCGGTATCACTGAGGTCTGTCTGGAGTCGGTCCAGGCAGGGTTCACACCAAGCCAGGCCCAACCCGGGGTACAATAGCGATAAATAGAATTTATTTTGTACAACTGTTACTGACATACACACAGCCACGGGGGCTTCAAAAATGGGTGTTGGGGCCGGAAGGCTGGCCTTTGGCGTGGTGCCTAAAAAGTGTGGACAGACACACACAAGGATGTGGGCTCACAGCAGCTGTGCCTGGCTGCCCCCTCCGTGGGAGCTGGGCGGGGGGCGCAAAGGCGAAGCCCACAACTTTAGGCCAGCTGAGACCCCTCGACCTAGAGTGCCCAGAGCATGGGATGGCAGGGGTTAAGCTGGGTGCTGGCTGAGAAGCCAGGGAGGTCCCCCTTCCCCTAAGGGGGGGTCACTTGTCTGTCAGGTGGAGGCAGTGGACAGGGCATCGGCAGATCTGTGGTAGAGCTTGAGGGTCCAGGAGGGGCAACGGGCATAGCCAGCTCCCAGCCCCTCAGCCCACCTGGGGTCCCAGGGAACCCAAGAAGCAAGGTAGGGCGATGGGGGGGGCCCTAGGAGGATAACCCCCCATTCTGGGGCAGGTGCATGGAATCACAGTCTTCAATGACCTCTGAAATAATCTTGTCCATTTGCAGCAGAGGTGCCCAGAGAGGGACAGCAACTTGCCCAAAGTCACACAGCAGAACCCAAATTGGAAGCCAGGACTCAGGACTCCCAGCCCAGTGCTCTTCTCACATCCCACTGCCTCCACGGTCGGCTCTGTGCGCACTGAGATATCTCGATCCTCCCCTCCCATCTTGCTCCCCATGAGTCCAGAGGGGCACCCCGGTGTGATGAAGGGCCCGGAGTGGGGGCAAGCCAGGCCTGGTGTTCTGCTTCAACTGACCACGGCCTGCCCCAGCCTCGGGAGTGGGGATGATGCCAGCAGCTTCCCCCTCCCAGGTCTGGATGGCTCCGCCCCGCAGAGACAGCCCAGCCGGGTGGCCGAGGTGGGGGCGGGGGCAGCCCACAGGCGGGTGCTGGCCTTGGGGGCAGAGGTCCTATCCACCTGGACTTGCGATAGCATCTTCACCTTGTGCTTCTGCGGCCTTGTCTGCAGGGGAGAGGGAGGTGAACACACCACGAGGCAGGGAGACGGAAGTGGGAGGGGGAGGGGCCGCCCCTGCAGTCCCGGGCTCTCTCTGGGTCTTTTGGTCCCACTGGGAATCTTCTCCCAGCAGGCCCCTCCCTCCCCGCAATTCCCAAGCGCCTTGCAGGCTCCCAACAACTCCTGCCCGCAGTTCGTGGGCCAAGGCAGCGTGGATTGGCCCCGCTGCACAGAGAAGGAAACGGAGTCTCAGAGAGGAGCCAGCGCCCTCCCCGAGTCCTACCCAGCATCCGAGTGGCAGAGGTTTGAATCCAGGTACACATCGCTCTCAGCCCCGGGGAGACTGGCAGAGGGACAGGGAGGAGCCACCCCCCCTTCCTGCCCACTCCTGCCCTCTCCCCACCAAACAAGAGCCGGGGACTGGGTCTGACCTGCTCAGTTTCACCTTCAGAGCGGGAGCCTGGCTAACAGCCCTGCACAGAGTGCCGGCGACGCAGGTGAGAGGACAGATGAAGACACAGGGCAGGAGACACAGACAAGCAGAAGACACGGGTTGTGCCCAGGCCAGATGAACCCAGCCCCTCCTGGCTCGGGGGACCTCTTGGTCCCGGCGCCCACCCCCGGTCCCCTTGGACACCTGTCCCCTTTCCCCCAGGGCCGACTGCCTCGTGGGGGAGCGTTCCCACAGGGCAGCTTCTAGGCTGGCCGCAGGGGCCCAGCCAGCCCCCTGGGGCGGCACGTACCAGCTGCGGGCTGTGCTGCTCAGACGCTTCCAGCTGGATCTTGATCTCGGGACACGCAGGGTCCCCCGGCTTGCCGGCATCGGGATGGGGTGACCGTGAGGGGCCTGGGGAGGGGGGCAGGAGGGAGCCACCTCACTGGCCGCGGGGAGGCACCAGGGAGATGGACGCATGGATGGCCGGTGGGCACCAGGGCTGCGCGCCCGTGCCAAGTCCCTCCCTTGGGGAACCCCTCCCTTACCTCCCTTCTTTACCCCTCCTCCATCATCCACCAAGACCATTCCAGAAGCCATCAGCCCGCAACCACCCCACCCACTGTCTCCTCTGTTAGGGGCAGGCCCATCACACACCCACCACCTGGGGCATGAGAAGTAGTCTCCGCCCTCTGTGCCCATCCCTGTCCCCCTCCTGCTGCAAAAGGGGCTTGGAAGGGGAAGCTGCCTGTGGCCTGGTACCTGGGGAGCTGCCCCCACTCGTGGTGCTGACACTATCCTCCAGCCACGTGCTGTAGATGAAGGAGTCCCGTTTGTGGGGTGTCCCTGAGGATGAGACGCTCTCCTGGGGATGGGGGAAGAGAGAAAGAGGGAGGTTAGCCCTCATCCACGCACTGGCTGGGCTCCCCTCCCGTCTCCCAGCCTCCTCTGCTTGTTGCAACCCACAACCCCTCACCCTCGCGCCCCTGTGAAGAGGAAGGGGGCCCAGCAATGTCTACCCCAGGGAGACCACAGGAGGACAGAGTGGGAGGCAAACACCACACACTCCCATTCATTCCTTCAGCCAACATTCACTGGTGTTATCCTGGGCCAAGCCAGTGCGAGAAAGCAGGCGGGATCCCTGCCCTCAGACAGTGAGGTCTAGGAGGCAAAACAGCCTGTGAAGAGACTCTTAAAATCCTAGACTCTGAGCCCCATTGGGCAGGGCCTTGGTCCACACAGTTCCCTGCTGCAACTGTAGCACCTGGGACTGGGCCTGGCAAGGAAGAGGGGGCCGCTAAAGCTTTGTTGAATGCAGAATGACATAAGGGTGCTAAGGGCAAAGCCCCAGGGGTCTGTGAGAGCATGAAGAGGGGGGCTCCCAACCTACCCTAGGACTAGAAAATCAGGGAAGGCTTTTAGGAGGAGGTGATGTGAGGCTGAGTCGAGAAGAATAAGTAGGAGTCAGTCAGACAAAGCGGGAAAGAGGAGGCAGGGAGAGTGTTCCAGACTGAGGAGACGGCAAGTGCAAGGCCCAGAGGTGGGGTAAGCCTGGTATGCTGGGGGGGGGGGCTGCAAAAGAGCACGGAATGGCTAAGGTGGGAAGAGATGAAGCTGGGGAGGGACTGGATCTTCAATGGAGCCCTCAGAGATGGGGCTCTCTGGGGACGACACTGGGGAGCCATGGAAGTCTTCAGAGTAAGGGGGGGTTAGTCTGCATGACTCCTTTGGGCTGGGTCCCCTGATCTCATCTCAGCCACATCCAGGCTCCTGCTTCTGCCCGGAGTATCTACAGGCACCAAAGAGCCGCCCTGCAGGCCGCTGGAGAGCAGCACAGCTCCCTGGGCCTCTCACCAGGCCTGTGTCATCCGCGTCCACACCCTCGGTCTCCTCCACCACGCTGGCGAAGCTGCTGGCACTGGACGAGGAGCGGGAGAAGTCCTTCAGCACTTCTGCTCTCTGGGTCGCCGTCTCCGCTCTGCCACAGACAGCACCCTGTCAGCCTGGGTCTGCTCTGGGCACCTCCTGGGCCACACCCCGCTTCCTTGCCCTGGGAGGCCCAGCCTGCAGCCACCCAGGCACCTCTGTGGCCCCCATGACAGCTGCCCAGGCCTCGAGCCTCCCCCCACCACTGTCCTTCCGAATTCACGGATCTGAGCACACCCCTCCCCTGAGTAAAACCACCTGGTGGTTCCCCATTACCCCAGTAAAATCTAATTCCCTTGGCGAGGTATTCAGTAATAACAATAACTATTAACAGAAAAACTAGGGTCCAGTGTGTTTGCTCTGTGCCAGGCACTGTTTCAAGTGCTTTTAGCAGAGTTATCTCATTGTTATCATTCATAGACCCATCTTACAGATGAGGAAACACCGAGGCTCAGAGAGAGTGGGCGCATAGCCCAAGGTCACCCAGCCAAAGGTGGGAGAACAGGGGTTTGGACCCAGGCCTTCCAACTCCAGTCTACTCTCGACCCTCTCAGTTTTGTTCCAAGCTCGGGACTTTGTGTCTCCTGGAGTTTCACCCCTTCCCTCAAATCCCAAAAAGCAAATTCATCTTTCAAAACTCAGCCAAGGGTCTCCTCCTCAATTCCTCCTCTCAAGGTGGGAATGGACCTCCCCACTCTGGGTCTGCGAGCCCTGTCTCTCCTTGTCCCTGTCGTCCGTGTCTTCTTCTCTGTTCACCTGCCTGACTCTTCAGGAGAGCACAGCCTGGGAGTCTAGACACTCCCAGAGCCAGCCCGGAGGGGGCTGAGCCCCAGCACTGGAGGGCCTCCCCCTACTTCCATTCTTCCCCAGCCCACCTCTTCATGTGGCAACCACAGTCAGGTTTGAAACATCACTCCTCTTAACTAAAATCCCAAAGGCTCCTCCCTGGCCCCACTGAGGGTAAAATGTGAAGTTCTCATAGGGCTTCCGGAGCCGGGATCTAACCCCCGCGTGCCTCCCTGACCTCATTCCCGGCAACACCCAGCACAACTGTCTGCCTGGGCCCAGCCCCTCACTCAGCTCCAACTGCGCCACTCTTCTTTCTGTCTTTCAGGCATGCCTCAGGGCCTTTGCACTTGCTGTTTTTCGCCTAGAGCCCTCTTCCCTCTGCCATGCCAGTCTTGGCAGGGCTGGTTCCTCACTCGGCTCTCAGCTTAAGCCTCCCCCGTTTCTAGATGTCTTTCCAGAGCACCAACTATCCCCTCCCCCCCCCAGTAAGTCCCCATTGCATCCCCTGCTTCATTGTTCTCTTGTGTCACCATCTAGAAACAGCTCATCAGGTCACGCTCCTCTGGACTGCCAGCGTTGGCCCTGCCAACGCTCCCGGGCAGCCCCAGGCCAACGCAGGGACTGGAAAGGGTGAGTCCAAGCCCCCTGGCTCGGCGTGCCCCGAACCCCAACCTGTTCTTGGTCGTGGGCATCTCTGGGGAGCTCTGAGTGGATGAGTTCTCCGACTTGGGCTCCTGTGAGGCGTGCCCGCTGTCTGGGGTCTTCTGGCCGGCGGGGGGACTCTCCCTGCGGGGCACACGGGGGCAGCGGGGGGATTCAGCACTGGGCCTGGCATCGAGGGTAGACCGAGGCCCAGGTGGTGAGGTCCCGGGTGCCTCCTGCCTCGTCCCCATACCCTCTATCCTCAGGGGCCAACCCCAGAGCTGTCCCTGCAGCAACCTGGCTGGCCTGGCCAAGGAAAGAAGCAGGCCGTGCTGGAGCGCCTACAGAAGACGGGACACTCCTCAAGTCCTCCCCTCCTGATGCTTGTCATGGGTAAGGAAACTGGGGTCCAGAATGGGAAGGAATCTGCCCAGGGGTACACAGCTAGGTCCATGGCAAAGCCAAGCTCTGAAGCCAGGCTTCATAGGATTACGGGCTCTCGTGGCCATGAAGATGGTACCGCCTCCACTCCCAAGGACTCAGTGCGCCTGCCCTGCATCACGCGCCCCGCACCGCACCTCTACAGCAGTCCGTGTTGTTGGCTGTGTTCTTAGCCTCATTTTCCAGATTGGGACGGTGGGGCTCAGAGAGGTATCGTGACTCTTCCAGGGTCACACAGCCCCAGTGTGGCAGAGACAGGATTCACATTTAGAAACTATGCCCTGTTTCCCAGGGGCTGTCCTGCAGCTACTGTGGCGTGCTGCCTGCGCCCTGCCCACACAGATGCACCCCTGCAGACCCCGCAGACCAGGCCGTCCATCCCAGCTCCGCCTCACTGGCTGCGTGACTGGGCAGGCCCCTGCGCTCTCTCACCTACTGCATCTTGACGTGGAAGGTGTGACCCCCTGCGCAGCCAGCAGAACCGCTGACATGAACGCCCCTCACGGTAGGTGACAAGCTGGCCCTGGTGCCTGGCACGCAGCAGGCGCCTGACTGTACAGCTGCCCCGAGAGGGACAGGAAGCAGAAGAGCGGACACTCCCTCCTGCCTGCTTCACTCTGCCCCTGCACGGGGGCCAGGAAAGGGGCTGGAGGAGACAGGGGACCTGCCCACCCACCTTTTCTCTTGCACCTCCTGGATATTCTCAATACCGATGGCACTGCTACGGCGTGAGCCAAATGGGCCCGACTTCTTCCTCGTGGGGCTCTTTCCAGGGACGATCAGTGACTGCAGGGAAAGGCCCCAACTCAGTGCCCACCTGCCCTGAGAGAGCCACTGTCCCCCACATGCCACCTGGGGCCCTGCTGCCCCAGGCCCTGAAGCAGAGACAATGGAACAAGAAAGGAGGAGAGAAATGTCCATCTCCAGGGACAGCCCTCCAAGTTCACAGATAGGGAAACAGGCCTGGGGAGGGCAAGGGCCCCCAAAATCACACAGCAGCATGGGGCCTGGAATCTTAGTCCAGGGGAAGGGCAGGAACCCGAGGGGGCTGGGCAGCCACTCTGGGCAGGGATGGGAAGAGGCCGAGACCTCAGAATGGCTCCCAGCTCTCTGCCCCCATGTTGTCATGGGACCTGGAGGCTCAGGGTCATGGGGAAAGAGTGGAGATTGCAATGCAAGCCCCCGCCCCACCTTGGAACCTCCAAACTAGCTGGGGGAGATTCTGGCCCAGCATTGAAAGATACCCTCCCTCCCCTGGTTTATTAAACACAGTAGGATGGGAGGCCCCAGGCCCCAGAAGCAGGCCCCAGCTTCTCTGGGGAGGCAGGAAGGTGGGCCCCAGGGAGGCATGGAGAGGCAGGAACCCCCAGGCCGGTTCATGGTGCGGGGCGGGGCGGGGGGGTCGGGAATCAGGAGAGGGATGGCGTTCCATGCAGAACTAGCGATATTGGGGGACGTGCAGCTGGGCATAGGGTCTTTGGGTACCAGATCCTGGCAGGGACTCGCCCAGGGTCCCAAGGGCCAGGGCAGGGCCAGAAGCCCCTGGCGGCGGGGGGCACCAGCTCTGGCGCAGGTACCAGGCCCCAAAGCAGGTGCCGAGTGCCATCCGAGCTGCTGGCACTCCACCCTGCACAGCCCCGGGCCGGGCCCAGGGGGAAGGGGGGGGCAACGTCCCCAATATGGCCTCCGTCCTGAGAGCGAGCAGAGAACAGCACGTGCAGGCAGCCTCCAGAGCCGGCGGCCCCGTGGACGACAACCTCTTCCACCGTTCCTATGCCTATGGCACTGCCCCGGCGTCCGAATCTACTCGCGCTTTTCCCAGGAATAAGCAATGACTGGCAAGCAGCAGAGGGCAAGGGCAGAGAGAGACAGACACAGAGAGAGACAGAGAGAGATGGAGGCAGTGGGAGGGGTAAGACAGGGAAAGGGGGGAAGGACAGACGGACAAAGAGAAACCAAGCCAACAGTGAGTCAAGGGGTTGACAGACACAGCCAGGAAGGGGCGGCACAGCGGACGGAGGAGACAGTGACACGGACAGACACAGATGGGGGAACACACACGAGATCACAGACAGACAGAGCCAGAAGAACAGGGAGGTCGGGAGGAGAAAGCAGGGAGAGAACAGTGCGGGCGGGGGCGGGAGGAGGGAAGAGACAGGTGTCGGTGGGGGTGGGGCAGCGGGGAGAGAAAGGGAAGGTAGATCAGGGAAAATGCAGACGCAGAAGGAAAAGGAGTCACAGCGGAAGAGAGAGATGTACAAAAACAAAAACAGAAATGGGTCTGGTTACTGCCATGGTGGGTGCTGCTGGCCTGGCCCGGCCCCGGGGCCCCTCGACAGCACCCACAGGAGGCTGAGCCACTCAGCGGGAAGGGAGGGGGTGGGCCTGCTTCTCCAGTGACAGTGGGCTTGGTGACTGCAGGCCAGCAGAGGCCCCGGCTTGTTCCCCGGGCCAGGCCAGACCACGGGGCAGGGGTGGCTGGGGGGCCGGGGGACCTCCTGCCATGTGACACAGCCTCACAGCACTGAGCACAGGGCTTGGCATGCAGCATACAGTCAATAAAGGACAGAAGGACGGCGGACAGATGGATGGAAGAAAGACGGCGGATGGGGAGGAGAGATGGCGGGTGCCGTGTCAAGGGTGGTCACTGGGCGGTGGAAAGCAGATGGGCCCACAGCTGAAGGCCTCATCCACCCTGTGTGCCCAGCACCCCACCCCCCATCTTAGCAGCAGAATCCCACAGAGGCTGGCAGACAGGAAGTAGTCACACAGTAGGTGCTCACACAGAAGCCCAGTTCCTAACACACAACAGGCAGCCATAACCACAGAGGCCCCGACACACAGTGGGTGCTCACACAGCAGCCTGGGGCCAGGCACACGGAAGAAGGGGCTCACAGAGAACACGCTCCCACCACAGCTCGCTTCCTGACACGCAGCAAAGATCCCCCGGTCTCCAGGGCTTAGCACATACCCTGTGCTCAGAAGTCCATCTCCTGACACGTGGTAGGTCCTCACACAAGAGCCCAGGGCTGGGCATACAGTGGATACTTACAGAGCTGATGCCCACACGGCAGCCCAGGACCTGACACACAGCAGGTGCTCACAGAAACTCAGGGTCAGGCCCACAGCAGATGCGCACACAGTACACGTCCACACAGCAACCGGGTCCTGACACAGCAGGTGCTCAAATAGCAGCCCGAGTCCTGACACACAGTAGGTACCCACCAGCATCTCAGGGCCAGGCACACAGCAGGCGCTCACACAGAAATCCACGTCCTGACACACAGTGCGTGCCCACAGCCTGACACACAGTAGGTGCTCCCAGCAGCTCAAGGCTTGACAGTAGGTGCCCGCAAAGCAGCCCAATTCCCAACATGTGATAGACAGCAGGTGCTCAGTAAGGAATGTCATATAGAGGGAGCCCCAGAGCTGACCCGCAGAAAGTCACCTGAATAAGGGACCAGGAGGAAGGAAGGGCTGAGGAGCTGGAAGGGGGCTGCAGGCTCTCAGCACCCCACTGTCGTGGCCTGGACATTGGGCCCCCATGGAGAGCCATGGCTAGACTGAGTCTAGAACCCAGGATGGGCACTCAGACAGCAGGGTAATGGAGGGAGGCAGGCCTCGGAGGTGGGGGAGAGCTGAGGCCTGTTGGGGGAGGGCACTCACTATTCCAGCTGCCTTGGCCAGGTCGGGGTTGTTGGGGGCGAAGCTCCCGCTGTGGCTGGTGGACACGGTGTTGGGCTTCTTGTTGCTTAGTCCCATGGCGTCCATGGACTGGCTGCGGCTCCGGATGACCCGCTGTGAAGGTGGGGTGGGAGTGGAGGAGGCACAGACTTTAGGAGGCCCCCTTCCCCTGGGAAACCCAGGAGCCCGGACATCTGGTCCCTCCCCACCAATACCACTCTGGGTAACCCCAGGAAGTCCCTGTCTGTGAGGCCACAGGAGGGGCAAGTCCATATGGTGCCTAAGGGTAGTTTGGGCCTTGGCTCCGCCACCAACTTGCTGGGTGACATTGGACAAGCCACTGCACCTCTCTGAGCCTCCTATGACTCTCATGTGGCTGTTGCAAGGATTGTAGGAGATGCTGGGGCATGACCCTGAGCGTGCACAGAGAGCCGTCCAGAAACCTCAATTTCTTGCTCTTAGGGTCCCGTAAGGCTTTCTTTACTACTTTCTTTTTTTTCCTCCCTCTCGCTTTTCCTTGCTTTTCTTGGCCAGTCTGTACTGAATGTTTCCTATGGGGCCAGGTACTTTACGTTCACTCATTCAATCCACCCTACGAGGTAGGCACTATTATCATGCCCATTTTACATATATGAGACAAGCCTGGAACCAGTATGTCAAATCATGTGCCCTTAACTGTGGGCTCTGCTGCCTCCGACTTAATCCAGGTCCACTGTCCAGCACCTATGAGAGATGTGGGACCACTGGAGCCCCACCTCCCCCAAGGCACCCCAGACCCACGTTCACTCCACCCCATTCCCTGTCTCCAGTGGACAGAGGCAGGGCTCTCCTCAAGCCCCTGTCTCAAGATTTTATTTATTTATTTATTTATTTATTTATTTATTTAAGCGGAGGAGCCTGATGTGGGGCTCGATCCCATAACGCCGGGATCACGCCCTGAGCCGAAGGCAGACGCTTAACCGCTGTGCCACCCAGGCACCCCCAGTTCCAGGGCAGGCCTGGACAGCTGGGCCAATCCCCTTATGCAAACCCACTCCAAACCCACATCTCCAGCTTTGCTGCCTGCCCTAAGGGTGAGGTCCAACAGGCCCAGCGGGGCACCTGGAGGATGGGCCGGTCCCCTCCTGTGGGTGGAGGAGAACATGGCAAGGAAGCCACGGCCTGGGGACCTGCAGCCTGGGGGAGTCTAGGACCTGTGGGTCGAGGAGGAACTCCCCCTCCTCTGCCTCTTACTTTGGACAGCAACCGCTGAGGTAGATAGACAGGGTTTTGCATTTTGCTTTGAATTTATGTCGCACTAATCTAACTCATTCACAAATAATTCTCCACAGCGTATGCGGTAAACTGCCATTGCCCTACCCTGTAGGCAAAGAAACCGAGGCTCAGGGGTGCCTGGCTGGCTCAGCAGGAAGAGCCTGGG
>NW_024425786.1:15691860-15692250 GCF_017311325.1 Ursus maritimus
TTTTGATCACCGGGCCTTGAGGCTGAGCCCATGTTGAGTGCACAGATTATTTAAATAAATAAAACTTAAAAAAAAAGAAAGAAACTGAGGCTCAGAGGATGCTCAAGCTGGTAAGTGGCAGAACTGGGCATCAGTGCTCTTAACCGTAAGCTAAACCAGAGACAGCCAGGTCACAGGGTCACACAGGCCAGGTCCCTCTCCTATGGCCACTCGGTTCCCATGCCTCACCTCAGACTTCTGTTTCTTTCCCTCTGAGAACACCTCCTCCTCTCTTCTCTGCCTGCTGACCTGGTAACCACCACCAGAGGCACCCGGTTGCCACCCAGAAGGCTCCAAACCTTCGCAGAACTCCCAAGTAGACTCCACCCCCAAGCCTAGGCACCCCCCCCC
>NW_024425786.1:15692260-15727770 GCF_017311325.1 Ursus maritimus
CCCCCCCCCAACCATTAACTCCTCCCAAGTCAGCGCGCCACCCTAAAGTCTAGGTCCTCCCTGAGGCTCGCCACCACCCAGACTCTACCCAGGTACTTGCCACCTAAGCTCCTAGCTCGGCTCCCTGCTCCCCTACTCCACCCCTAGCTCCGCCCTCTACTTGACTCCACCCCCCATGCGAGCCCGCCTCCGGCCACACACCCACACCTTGCCCATAACCCCGCCCCGACTCCACCCCCAGTACGAGCCCGCCTCCGGCCACACCCCCACGACTCCACCCCAGACGGGCCCCGGCCCCTCTGCCCCAGGTAGACCCTAGCCCCTCACCTTGAAAGACTCGAAGAAACCGCCGCCACCGCCGCCGTTCTCCATCTTGTCCTCGTCGCCGCCCAGGCCCATCATGGACTGGCTGTGGATGTGCAGCTCCTCATAGAGCGTCTCCAGGAGGGCGGCCCGTGTCCGCTCCTGTGGGCCAGGTGGAGGCCATCACGGGAGAGCCCAGTGATCGGACCCTCGTTCCACAATTAGAATCCTGGCCACCTTCTCTGAGTGAGTGGGGAGTGGGCCTGGGCCCCCGGAGCCTACGCTGGCTCCCCCTGGGCCCCTCCGCAGCTCCAGCAGGCCCCAAGGCTCCTCCTGTCCTGATCCCGTTTTCCCCCTCCCCCACGGTGCCCTCTGTGCCAGCCTGCCCACCTGCGGGTGCCTCCTGGGACATTCCTCACATATTCCCAGAAGTGCCCCACTTCTCTCCCCTGACCCTAGCCCTGCTCACGTGTTAATCCGCCCCCACCCCAGACAGCTCTCCCTCAGGCCAAAGTCTGAATACGGCATTTCCCTCCCCAGGCGCGCAGGGCTGAAATCCTAGATTGGGGGAAGGGGTTCAGCCCAACAGCCCATCCTCACCTCCAGTTTGGCAAACTTCTCTGCCTTGTAGCAGGCATATTCAGCATTGATCAGCTTTGTCAGCAAAAATTCCTGGAACTCAGGCCCCTGGGAGCCCCCAGTGTGGAGAGGAGAAAGGGGCTCAGATGAACACAGAGGCAAGGGGCTGAGCCCCAGTGACTCAGAGGCTGGAGTCCCTGAGCTGTGCCCTGCTGGGGCCCTGGGGTCGTTCTCTTCACTCCCAGAAGGACGCCTCCTTGGCCTCAGCTCTCCAGCCTAGGTACCTGTGAGGGCCCCCTGTGCCCTTCATGCTTGCCCACCCCTCGGGAGAGCAAACCTCACAGATGTACGGGGCTGGCTGGGGTCTCCTACTGCCTCAGTCTGGGGGAGAAGAGAGGGGTCTGGAGCCAAGGCTTGGAAGTGTGGCTTCTGACAGGTGAGAGAAACGTGTGCCCCCTTCCCAAACATTTTAGAAGAAAGAAGACTGTGATTGTCAAGAAGATAATAGCAGTTGGGAAAGGCCACAGAGTCTCTGCTATGAGAAATCTAGAACAATGGTGCAGTTTGTTCCGTGACTTTGTAAGTAAAGATCACAGTTTTTATCAGTTTGAAGGAAAAACCAGGCCCCAACTACGTGGTTAGGGGAGCCCAGCGGCCCTGGCACACAGTGGGGCTTCAGGACTCTTACAGCAGAATGTGTGCCCCCCTCAGCCCCCACCCATTTCATCTTGCTCTGTCCATGACGGTGGCTGGGGACTGCCCCTCACCTTCCTGAACACAGCGGGGTCCGGGAGGGGGGGCCCAAAGAAGGGCACGTCGTCTCTAGCAGTGACAGAGACCTGGAAGGGAGAGTAGCAGTTCCTGTGGAGCCCCCACCCCAGCCAGAGACCCCTAATTCATCCCTGTCCTGCCCCCTCCTGGGTGCCAGGCCTGCCCCTTGCTGGGGAAGTTTCCGTAACTGCTGATCGGGTGAGTGAACCCCAGGATTTCAGCCCCTCCATCCTTGGTCCTGAATTTGAGTGGTGAGAAGTGGTGGAGATCTCAGGGGTCATGAAGGATAGTGAAGGCCAAGGAGGCCAAAGGGTGGAGGAGAGTAGGGACAGTCTGGGGAGGGGGCAGAGAGGGCAGGATGGGAATCCTCTATCCACAGAGCAAGAGTGGGGCTCAGAGCCCTCTGGACAGTCCCCTTATCTACAGGTGGGAAAACTGAGGCTCAGGGAGGTCTCACAGTGACTCAGGGTGGTGCTGGGGCTGGGGTTGCGGCTGATACCCGTGGGAGGCTCCGTGATCACCCACCTTGTAGAGCGGGCCGTCAGGCCCCCCGCCCTCGGCCTGTACCACCACATAGGCATGCAGGAAGTTGGATGCAATCATGTCAGGCACAAAGGGTGTGTTCTCGTCCTGGAAGACTACAGCGACAATGTCGTTCCCGATGTGCCGCTTCCGCTGCAACTGAGCACAGGGCCACAGGCCTTCACCACCTGGCTAGAGAGGGGCTCGCCGGGCGCAGGCAAGGAAAGGTGCCCGCAGGACGGTGGGAGGGTCTGGGGTACGCAGAGGGCACGTCTGAGGATTCGCTTCCACCCCCAAAAAATATCAGGAGAAACTTGTCTTAAAATTATTTTAGTTTTCTCGGAATCCTGTGACAGATGAGGAAACGGAGGCCAAGAGAGAAGGGACTTGTAAGGACCTGCTGTGAGTTAGAGGACTCGAACCCTGGGCTCCTGGGCTCCAGGCTCTACCTGTCAGCCCTCCTTCTGTCTCAATACCCCAAACATGCCCCCGCCCCCGGAACAAAGAGTTTCCACTCAGCATATACATTCATGTTGCTGAGATGAACACAGGATTCTCTTAGAAGACACTTAAAAGACACTAAAACACAATATTCCATTTTTCTCACACTACCCTTTTATCTATCCCCCTGGGGTGGGGGCATGGGGTCCGGTGGACAGCCCTGCAGGAAGCTTAGGACAGGTGGACAAATTTCGGTGTTCACCTCCCAGAATATGCCCTGCACTTCCTCGCCTCCAGCCCTGTGCAGAAGGTGGAAGCCATTTTCTCTGGAACATTCCCCCACCTTCTCCCAGCTCCTCTGCAGCCTAGAAATCACTTTATCTTAAAAGCTTTTCTTGACTCCTATCTCTGCCAAGTTTACGTGCCCCGTGTGACCCCACAGTGCCCCTCCCTCCCTGTAAAAACGCTAACTCCCATTTGTTGAGCCCTTGTTATGTACCAGATCCTGTTGTAGCCGCTCTGTGGGCATTCGCTCATGTACGCTCACCCACGAGGTCGGTGCCAGTGTCATCCCTGTTGCATGGATGTGGAAACAGGCTTTCCCTACCGCCGCAGCACGTCACCCTGCCCCCACTAGAGCCCACGAGTGGGGGAATGGATCGTTTCCATGTCTGTATCCCAGGGCCCCCTGAACCTGGTGTGGTGAACACTGAATGGACAGATAAGTGGGGGGACAGAAGGACGGGGGGAAGCAGGTGGGTGGGTGCCCAGGCTACCTGCTGGGCGTCCCCTTCTGTGTAGGGCAGCTTGGTGGACACGTGAAACATGATCTCCTTGTTGCGGAAGTTGCAGTACACAGACTCGGTCCCCGTCTGCCCGTGGGTCACGTCCAGGCCTCCTCGGAACCTGCCCCAGGCCCCCCAGGCCACGGCTCAGTCTCCAGCCCCAGCCAGGCCTCCACAGGGCCTGGACAGGGGCTCCCTCCCTGCCCGAG
The DNA here is from genome assembly GCF_017311325.1 of Ursus maritimus. Taxonomy (NCBI): domain Eukaryota; kingdom Metazoa; phylum Chordata; class Mammalia; order Carnivora; family Ursidae; genus Ursus; species Ursus maritimus. The sequence goes on from NW_024425786.1 coordinate 15,695,871, forward strand.
GGCATGGGTCCAATTAAGCGATGCTCTTCCCACCTAATGCTCACCCTTTAAAGTCCTGCAGTTTGACCTTCTGACCCAGAAATTCGAGAAACTCCACGAAGGCGGGGCTTTCCTCATTGGTGCTGAAGAGCTCTTCCTCGGAGGTCTGGGGACACAGGGAGCGCAGAGGTCACGGAGCTGGCGCTCCTGAGTAGCCGCCGCCCCCCAGCCCCCACTCGCACCCAGAGCAGGCCAGGACGAGGACCTCTGGGCTCCCCCCAACCCTGAGCTCCTGGGAAGCACAGTCCCTGGGCAGGAGCCCTCGCCCGGCAAAGGTCTGAGGCCCCAGATCCTGGGCCAGGCGGTGGGGGAGCCGGGAGGAGGAAGTGAGCGCACCTGCCCAAGCTTCTGATAAATGACTCCGAACTTGAAGTTATTGCTGATAACGTGCTCGTCAAAGGTGACGATGAGGCGGGAAGCCTGGGGGCAGAGGACCAGGGGTGAGATGGCCGCTTTGACAGGCCACCATTTATTGCTCTAACTCCGTGCTAAGCGCCGTGTGGGGTCTACTTATGTCACCTCGTTTAATCTTCACAGGCCCGTGAGGGAGACACTGCTGCTGTCCCCATTTTACAAATGAAGAAACCAAGGTTCAGAGAGCTTAAGGAACTTGTGACCTGCCTAAGATCAACCGCTCGCGAGTGGTGGAGCGGGGACTTGAACTCACAACCAAAGCTTAAGCTCCCTGTTCTTGAGTCTTGCCCACAGGTCCCCCCTCGAGTCCATTCTGTAAGACCCAACTTGTTCCCTGGCTCCTCTGGAAACCCACAGCATCGTTCTAGAATGAGTCAAGTCCCACCAGCTTGCTGTGGAACCTTGAGGCGTTCCCCTTACCTTGGGCCTCAGTTGCCCCTTTTGTACCTGAAAGGTAACATCTGATTTGTGAGGCCCCTTCCTGGACCACACCACCCCTCAGGGACCTACCGCGCCTTGTCAGAATGCAGTCAGAGCCACAAGGGCTGACATGTCTTTCAGGGCCACCTCTTCCAGGAAGCACCCCGACTCACTAAGGTCAAGCCCCCATCCTTTCGCCACGTGGCCACAGTGCCTCAAAGCCAGCGCTGGAGCTGGGAGCACAGCTGGTGTCTGTGGGGCAGCATTTGTGCAGGCACCTGTGTTATTCCCTCTCCCCGAATCCCCTCAGGTCCGAAGGCAAGGCCAAGTGGAGTCCCCTGGCTCAGGAGCCCCGACTGCCCTTGGGAGGGTCCCCAAATGGCACTGAGAGTTCCTGGAAGTAAGGCCTGCCTCCAGGGCGGACGGCACTAAGGTTACAGGCAGGCCTCCTGCGTCTGCAGCGCATCGCCGGAGAAGGCACAGGGCCATTCTGGGCCTCTGCTTCCTCTTCTGCCAACCGTAGACTTTGCACAGTTGTTATGTGGAATGAGTGAGAGAACTTGGGGGGAATACCCTGCACACAACAGGTGCCGCATAAATGCTCAGTTCCCTAGTTAGCCACCCGGCCCAGGGCGCGGGGCCCAGATGCAGCTGTACCTTGGGGTAGAGCACAGGGTAAAATCGATCCACGTTCACATCTTCGCACACCAGCTGCAGGGAGAAGGGAGGGGCTGAAGGGAGGGCCCCCTGGCCACCGTCTGGGGAGGACAGCAGCGGGAAGGAGAGGGAGTAGCTGAGTCTGCAGCAGGACTGGGGGCTCATTGCTGCTCAGGATGGGGTGAAGAGAACTGGGGTCCCCTTATCCAAAGGTGCTCTCAAGTGATCGAAAAGCACACGGGCCAGGAACAGGAGCCCAGAACACACAGCTGTGTGGCAGCGTCATGGGACACAGGGGAGGTGGGACCTCGGAGGCAGGGCTAGGACCTGGGGCTCAAGAGGACCATGTGCACAGGCAAAGCTGCACCCAGCTCTGTGCCCAGCTGGGGTGCCCAAACAGGCCTCACCTTTGCCATCTGGACCACATTGGGGAACTCAGTGAGGCAGGAGATGGGGATGACATCATGGTGTGTCCGGCACTTGGTCCTGGGAGGAGAGAGCCCACGCTGAGGGGCTAGGCAGCGGGAGAGGGAGGGAAGCCCCTCCGGACAAAGTAAGCCCCGAAGGGACACATCCCAGGGGGAGGGAGGACCAGAGGTGATGATGGGGCCTGGCCTGGCTGGGGGGCAAACTCGCTGAGCAACCTCAGGCAAATCCCTGCCCTCGTTGGGCCTTGATTAGAAGAGCGGGTACAAGGAGATGGGCTTTTAGACTGTAAGAACTCAGCCCTCCCTGCTGCCCCAGGGTCCCCCCAGCGCACCCTCACCTGAGCAGCAGCCGTAGGTGCTCCTGGTCCCCGATGACATCATACTTGAGTGAGAAGACAAGGTGGCCCAGGGCAGTGTCCAGTGAGTAGTAATTGAAATGCTCCTGTGGTGGGAGGTGGGGGCCGGGAGAGAGAGCTGAGCTTGGGGCTTCCAGAAACCAGACCAGAAAGCCAACTCACTCCCAGAGGGGGACCTTCACCAAGCAGCCGGTGTCATCGCTAATGGCAGACTCTACATCAGATAGACCTGCATTCAAATCCCCGCTCCGCCGGGCGCCAGGGTGGCTCAGTTGGTCAAGCGTCTGCCTTTGGCTCGGGCCATGATCCCGGGGTCCTGGGATTGAATCCCCCGTTGGGGTCCTCGCTCAGCCGAGAGTCTGCTTCTCCCTCTCCCTTTGCCCCTCCCCCCCCCGTGCTCACTTGCGCACACGCTCTCTCTCAAATAAATAAAATCTTTAAAACAAATCCCCACTCTGCCACTTGCCAGGTGGGTAGCCTAAGAAGGTCCCCTCACCTCTCTGTGCCTCAGTTTCCCACTCTGCAAAATGGGAGGCCAACCACCTTGTGGGATGGTGGCAGGGACTGAAAGAGCTAAACAGCCTAGCAGAGAGTAGGTGTTCAATGAATGTTTGCAGTTCCTTGGGCCGTCTGGGTCCTCATCAAAGTCAGGACCACATTTGTACCTGCGTACCTATCTCCCAGCCCCTGCCCTTCTCAGGGCTGGGCACACAGTAGGTGCTCAATAAAAATCTTCTGACTGATTGCTCAGCTTGTGGCTCTGTGGCCCCTGGAGCCAGGGCCCGTGAGAAACAGGAAGTGAAACATCTCATGAACACACTGGGCGGCTCACGGGGCAGGTTCCCACCCTCCTTCCTCACCTGGACGAGCCACAGGGCTAGGAAGAAAACCTGCAGAGGGCCTAAGGGGGGGCTGCGGCAGGAATGGTTCCCCCCGGAGAGGAGCCCAGGGCGGGCACCTCTGGATGGGGAAGTCCTGAGTGCCAAGATACGCCAGCCCAGCCTGGCCCTGGCTCCCCCTGCTGGCCCTGGCCCTGGCCCTGGGAGTGGGGCTGGCTCCCGGCCACACCCGCCCCAGGAGTCATCCTGGAAGTTAAGTCCTGTTGAAACGGGAACACCTGCGCTCAGAGGGCAGGTGGAGAAAGGGGCAGGGGCAGGAGATGTGCCCCACAAATCCACAGCTCGAGGACAGTCTGAGTCAACCTGGAGCCAAGAGTCCCCCTGAGCCCAGCCTGGGCACAGAGCGATGGAAACCCCCCAAATGCTTGGTGCCAAGTGCAGACAGGGAGTGGCAGGCACTTGGCAAGGAGGGCTGCACTGAGGTCCTCAAGTCCCTTGAGCTCGGAGCATGAGCCCTCCCGGCATGTCTTCATGGAACGTCAGCCGGAGCTAGGTCCAATTCCTAGCTCGGTAATTGTGTGACCTTGACCAAGACACTTGACCTCTAGGAGCCTCAGTTTCCTCTTCTGTAAAAACTAGGACGACCCTGATCTCACAGAGTAATTATGAAGATTATCAGTAATTATCAGCTAACACTGATGAAGTGTTCCCTCTGTGCCTAGCGTCGTTCTCTATACTTTATACGTGCGTTTCTGATCCACGTTTTTACAGATGAGGAAACAGGCTCAGGAAGGTCACACCATCAAAAATGGTCACACCATCAGAAAATGGAAGAGTCCAGATGCACACCCAGGCCCTGAGACTCCAGAGCCCACACCCCTCTCCCCACCTGGGCTGTAAACTGGTATAGATTGAGCACCTGGCATGGGACCTGACACACTCGATCCCAGCATGTGACCTCCCCTCCGGCTCCCACGGTCTCACCCGCTGACTCTGACAGGTTGTCACCAGGCAGGAGCCCTGCGCTGGGGCTAGAGATGGGGCAGGGGCTTGCATCCGTCCACCGCACTGTTCTCCCAGCCCTCACCTGACGGCACGGCCTGGGTCTGTTCTGTTTGGGCCGCATACCTGGCACCTAGAACAGGGCTGGGCACGCAGCTGGTTCACTATTTGCCAACCTCGACCGAGCACTCACTTAATGCCAGACACCATTCTAAACACCTTACAAGCATTGTTCTCGTTAAAGCTTTGCAGTAACCCCACGAGGTGGGTGTCCTCACCATCTCGGTTTTTATGGATGAAGAAGCAGAGGCACAGGGAGGGTAAGTGACTTGCCCAGCGTCTCATGTAGCCAGTGAGAGAGCCAGGGTGACGCCGTGGAGGAGCCTCTGCTGTGAACCGCTACGGCATAATACTGCCTTTTGCAATAAATGTTTGTTGAATGAATGCATGAATCCACCACAAATGTTTTGAGACCCGGGACTCGGGGACTATCACCCAGCCCTAGCCCACGGATTTGGCTGCCTCCCAGGCCCGGCCCCCATCACCGGTGGGCCACCCACCTTGCCAAGAAAGTGCTTCCGGTAGATGCGGGCTGTGGGGTTACACTCGAGCTTCACCTTGGCCGTGGGTGATTGCAGCGGCTCTGTCTCCGGGATGCTGGTGATTTCGTGGTTGGTGCCCTCGATCCAGTAGCCCCCGAACTGGGGCAGCAGGATGAGGGGGAAAGGTCCTTCTCGCCCTAGGACCTGAAAGAGGACTCAGCTGAAAGCCACCGCGCTGCACCCTACCAGGGCCCCAGGACAACCCCCCAACTCAGAGTGGGCCACTTCTGCCATGGCTCAGGAGTGCCAGGGAACGAACCAGAGCCTACGTGGGCCCCAGGGCTTGCATCCACCCCCTCCAGCAGACTTGCTCCAGCCCCTCTCTTCCTACTGCAGGCACAGACCCAGGCTACATGGAACCCCACGTTCCAGTCTCCAAGGATAAGGACTTGGGGGAAGGTCGAGTTGGGAGCATGACCTTGGCCAAGAGGCTGAAAGGTTTGGATTAGAAGCCTAAGGGTTCACAGGGGCTCTGAAGACTTGGGCCTGGAAGCTGAGGCTCTAGTGCCCACAGCAAGGCCTTTGATCAGGCTCCTTGGCAGGGAGGAGGACCTGAGAATCCAGACTCCCTCTGTGGGCGCCTCTGGGGCTCAGGGCGGGGATGGGCCCAGGGGGACCAGCCAGTTACCTCGTGGACGCTTGGGTAGGGAATGTAGTCCTCCTCCGTCTACAAAACACAAACATGGCAGAGACCCAGTTGGGGTGGGGTCTTCACCCTTTACTTACTTCCAGCCTCCCCAGAATGCCCATCGCTCAGCCAGCCACCCGGGCTGGGAGTGGGGGTGGGGCTGTGTCATCTCCCCAGGGCTTGTCTGGGGGTGACCCCTTGAGGCAGAGTCTGAGGTAAACTTAGCTCACTGAGTGCTGGCAGCCTCCTCTGGGCCTGTTTCTGCCTTGGGAAAAAGGTTCACTGCCTCCCCAGAAGAAACCTCAGGACCAGCGGTTCTCAGCGCAACAGAATGGCCTCAAGGTCTCCTTAAACACACTGCTGTGCCCCACCCCCAGTTTCCCAGGGTCTGGGTGGGGCCAAAAAATTTACATTCTTTTTTTTTTTTCCTAAGAATTTACATTTTAACAAGCTCCCAGGTAATGCTGATGCTCCTGGTCTGAGGACCACACTTTGAGAACCCCTGCTCTGGACAAAGTAGCAGGCATATGCCCATGAACTCCCCCTTCAACCCTCACCTTGAAGCCCTGGGCCCACCTCGCCCCGCCTCCCAGGCCCAGCCACCAGTCTTGGATTGTCGAGGTCCCAAATCAACCACAGAAACATATGCCTACCTGGAGGGGAGATGCGACTCCCACCCCAAGAAAATTCTGAGTCTAAACAGGAGCCTTCTCCCATCTCCTTCCACCCCCTCCTTCCTGTCTGCCGGGGGGGGGGGGGGGTGGATAACCAGGCCACCCCTCCCTTCTCCTCCTCTCCTCCCCTCCCCATCAGCCTTCCCAGGCAGAAGCCTCCTGGGTCCTGGGTTTGAGTTTTCCTGCAACGGCTGATCGCACCTGGGGAGGGAGTCTCCCCATCCCTTCCAGATCCCAAGCCCTTGGGAAAGGCTGCTTGGGAAGCAGACAGCACGGGCAGACAGCCACAGGAAGGTGGGGGGGGGGCATGACCTACTTTGAGGGGTGGTGGGAAGGAGCATCGTTGTTCATCCATCCTGCTTCCCTGCAGAGAGAAGGTAACACATCCCGTTATACCCCTCCCACACCTGCTACCGGCGCTGCTCCCCACCAGAGGCTCACACCCCTGTGGAGGGGAAAGCCCGGCTATGTGGGAGTACTCCCGGGGCAGGGTGCCGGCTGGCTTGGTTACCCAGGACTCTGCAGGGAGGGCTGGGGGCTCTGTGCGGGAAATGTGTGCCGCTGGGACTGGGGGCAGGGGTGGCCTGCACGCGCGAGTGTGTGAGTGGGGGGTGGAGGCCATTGCATCTACAAAGATGTGTTTTGAGAGAGAGAGGAGAGGGACAGAGCGAGAGAGGAGGAGGAGGAGGAGGAGGGGAGAGGTAGAGACAGAAAAAGTGAGAGAGGCAGAGAAACAGGAAGGGGCAGAAGAAAGGGTTTGGAGGGTGAACTGACATGGGAAGGAAAGCTCCTGAGGTTTGTTCAAGTTGCCCCACCCCTCTGCCCACCTCCCAACACACAGCCATGCACCAGACAGAGGCCTGGAAGACTAGGGCTGGGAGTGGAAGGTGGCCAGGAGTCAGGCAGAGGGGGTGGGGCACATCCCCCTGCCCCTGGCACAGCCTTGGGTTGCCCTGCGCCCTGGCATCTGTCCCTCCTCCCATTCTAGATTGGGGTCCTGTGGAGTCTGGGATGCCTCTTGGGGGATGGGAAATGTGTGTGAATGCATGGGGGTGGGAGTGTGTGTGTATGTATGTGGGGGGGGGTAGGATGAGGCACCGATCCCAGTCCTGCTGGGGACCTACACAGGGATGGGAGCAGGGGGACACAAGTGGGTCTGGGCCCATGGGTCAGACTCCCAGTCCCCATCCTCTACTTGGACCCCCAGACTGAGGGCTCAGGACAATGCACCGCCACCACCTCCTCCCAGAACAGTCTGCTGAGGGCTCCTGGCCCATCATCAGAGAGGTGTAGAGCTGGAGACATAAAGGGCCCCCACCCCCACCCAGTCCCCTCTACGGCCCCTCAAAAAGGGCAACAGAGCCAGCCTCACCTGCATCTTCTCAATCATCTCAAACAGATCTGTGTTCTGCAACAGAGATGGAGGAGGGCAGGTCAGTCCTCAGGGTTGGCCCAGCTGACCCTGCTAAGCCCCTGAGGAGTCTCTACTCACCCCTGCCCTCCTGGTCCTTCCAACTCTAACCAACCACCATGGGCCTGTCTGAGCAGCAAGAGGGAGTGGAGAGGGCATTGTAGAAGGGAGCTCCGGGCGGATGACCCGCAGGGCTTGACCAACTGCTCAGTGAAGTCAGCCCAGAGCCCTCCCCAGGCAGCCCACCCCACTCAGTCCCCTTCCCAGAGTAAGGAGGCTGCTGTCTCAGACACGGACGGTTGTGACCCTAGGGGAGAGACACATGTCCCCCATGTCACTGCAAGTTTGGCAGTGCCAGGATTGGCCAAGTATCCCAGGTCCCAGCCCCAGAGAGGAGACAGCTGGGATCCAGGAGGGTCTGTGTTTCCACCCACCTCTCCTGGAAGAGGGCCCCACCCCCACCCCCCTGCAAGCAGTATGGGCGGGGGGCTGTTGGGGAGACAGCCCTGGGATGTCCCATTGGCTCAACAGCTGTGTGTGAGTCCACACGCATCCCCTTACCCTTACCCCTCCCCCTACAGCCAGCCTCTCCCAAGGCCAGCCAGGGCACACGCAGGGTTAATCGGGGCATCTGCCAGCTGTGCTTGGCAGCTCAGGCCTCTCCAGCGCCAACTCCCTACGAGCCTTCCTGGAAGGCGGCATCCTTGCCGGTTGGCGGGGCTGGGGGCTGGGCCTGGGAAGCCCCTAAGGTCTCCACGATAGTGTCCCTCCCCTAGCACTTCCAAGGCCTCGACTCATTTGGCTCCTGCCACCCAGTGGGGCACCGCCTGAGCTCACACACATGTGCTATGGGGTTGTGCACCAGAAAACACGTACTGCCTCTCTCTCTCTTGCTTGAACACCCACAGCCTTGTACACCAATATTTAAACACACTCTCACTGTACCAAAGAAAGCAAACACACATAAACCGCCCCCCTCCAAACCCAGGGGGTCTGACACACCAATTCTGAGCCTCAGAGCCGTATGCTAACACACGAATACACATGTCAGCGTCCTAAATCACACAACAGCACACCCACTCACACACACACAGGTCCATGTCCCACAAAGCCAAACACGCAGATGCCAACCCACCCCTGTGCAGATGTGCACGTCAGTAATTAAACACAAAGCTACACAAACCACAAAAGCACTCTCACGTCTGTGCGCCGGGACACACCATTACATGCCCTCGCAGATGTGGGCAGCTGTGTTCACAGAAACTGAGCCGCAGAGCCCCACTCCCACGTACAAGCTCACCTTTCCCTAACAGAGCCGTGCACCCCGGTAACAGACATGACGGACTTGACCCCACAACACTGAGTGAGTTTTGAGGGTGAAAAAAAGCACACAGCTACTGTGGAAGTGGTTCATCAGCAAGGGTGTGGGGCACAGGTCTGACCCTCACACACACACCCTCACGCCCACTGGAGTGCACACTACCCATCACACGCACGCACACAGCGTGAGGATCACGAGTCACAAACACCCCGTGTGCACACTTGGAGGCCTGCCCCCAGAGGCAAAACCCACCCTGTAAATGCACTACAAGAGTCCACGGGAGACACTGACCCACGGTCACCTACGGCCACACCCAGCACTCTGAGCGTGGAAGAGACAATTCCCCAGGAGCCACAGCAGAAACCACTGACACACCTGCAGGTAGACAAACACACCTGTTAACTCAACATCCTGTACAACCGCAGCATGGGCATCTGAGCCTGGGTCCCACCGCCTCGGCCCAGCACAGTCCCAGCAGTGATGTGGGCTCACTGCTGGCCCCCAGAGCACCCCACCTGGGGAGACCTGAGGGAACAATGGCCAGGAACAATGCACGGGGAGTCACGGCCACATAAACACTGACACATGGTACTGTCACGCAGAGAGCACACACAGCAACAAGTGACACCCGCAGTTACAGCCTCACAGACGCAGCAGACGCCCCGACACATGGCAGGCTGCAAGCAAAGTGGCCCGGAGCACCACGCAAAGTTACACTGTGACATTCAGACCCCTCCTAAAAGGGGCAGGGGACGGTGAAGTAGTCCCGAGGCTAACAGACACACGGACTCACGCACGCACAGTGCCACGGTAGCCCAGAGCCACGGTGCCACCACGGGCACTCCGATCCGGGGGCGGCTAGAGAAAGAGCCCAAGGCCCAGGACCCCAGGGCAGGGCTGCGCTCTGTGGCCGCCGTGCCCGGGTATCAGCCCAGAAGCTCACACACCCTCCATGACGGAGCCTCGCACACCACCCCGGCTGGGGCAGAGCCTGCCCGGCTTCGAGGAAGTCGGCCTGAGCTGGCTCCCGCGGACCTCCTCGGCCAGGCCGCCCTCGCCCTCGTCCTCACCTGCCAACCGGCCCCAGCGGGCAGCGAGCCCCTCCGCGGACGGCCGGGGGGCGCCAGGGGCCGCGGCTGCGCCATCCCGAGCCTGGCCCGGCCGGGCCCCCGCCCCGGCGGCGCTTCAGCTGGCCCGGCCGGCTCCCGCCCGCGCGCGCCCCGGCCCGGGCCCCGCAGCGCCGAGCTCCGTGCTCTGGGCTCCGGGCTCCCGGCGGCACACTGCCCGAGCTGGGCTCGCCCGGAGGCCGGGCCCGGAGGGGGCGGGGCGCCAGGTACGGGCGGCGCGGGGGCGGGGACACAGTATTCCGGGGCGGGGACACCTGAGGCCCCGCCCCCGCGCGGCCCGGCCCGCCGTCCCCGGACACTGCGCCTGCGCGCTCTCGCCCGCGCGCTGTACGCTTAGAGCCCCCTGGAGCCCCCAGGCTATACTCAGCGCGCCCCTACCCCGCCTTCTCTATCTTCCCAGACTCTGGCTACCCCGCCTCAGGGCCTCAAGGACGGGGTTCTTGGGACAGGCTGTGAAGCTAGGCAGGAAGAGGAGAGGGTTACCTCGTAGACAGAGGGCTCTCCTTGAGCCTCTACTAATCTTGCACTCTTAGCAAGGGTGACCTCGCCCCACAGTCCAGGAGGTACGGGTGTTATCGCCGTTTTACGGAACAGAAAACTGATTCGAGAGATGAAATATCATGCTCAGGTTCACATAGCAAGGAAAAGGCAGAAACTGGGAATCCAGGGAAAGGCCTGGTGCTGCTCTCCCCTCCCTCCTCATCTCCCCCCACCCCTTAACGCCTGCCAGTGGCTGGCCTGTTCCCTCCCTTCCCCAGGTCCTGTGCCCACACGGGACCCTAACTGCCCTGATCCTGGGGGAGGGAGGGAACAGGGACTGCCCAGGACTTCAGGACATGAAGGTTCTAGCACTGCCCTTAGTACAACTTGCTGAGCGGACTTGAGTGAGTCCCTGCCACCTCAGTGGGTTTCAGTCTCCCCATCTGTAAAATATAAAGCCCTCAGTTTTCCTACCTCTGCAGGCCCTTCCAGCTGACCCTGCATTGTGTCTGCCACTGTACAGTAGAAGCAGGGCCCTGCCCTCAGCACCCCTTCCTCAAAGCAGCAATTGCTTCCTGAGCTGTGGCCAAGTCAACACCAGCTGCTTTGGACCCTGCAGGAGCAGGGCTGCCCACCAGCTCAGTGCACAACCTCTCTTCAGCTTCCCGCAGGAGCTGCCAGCTGCTGCCCACCGCCCTCCATCTCCAGGGCTAAGGTCTCCTGGAAGGAAGGCACTGGACCTTCCTTTCCTCCAGACCTGGCCCTGGGTCAGGTTGGAGCCTGGGGAGCCAGTGGGAACTCTGGAGATGTGTGTTCCAGACACGGTGTAGCTTTGTTTTTAATAATTAACAGCAGCAAATATTGATTTATGCAGGCACTTCCAGGCCTGAGCGCTTCCGGGCACCCATCGAAATGCAGCCAGAGAAAACATCCATTCCCACACTGGGAGGAGGTAAGACCTGCTCGCATCACTGGAGACATCTGTGTGACAGGCAGAGTGGTGGGTGTATTCACATGTGCATGCAGCTGTATGTGGGTGACTCTGGGGCCCACTGTGGCTGTGTGTGCATGGACATCCCGGGTATCTGTATTCGCATTTGTACATGTGTGTCTGTATAGATATGCTTGTGTATGTGTGCGAGTCTCTGTAAACATCTGCAGACGTGTGAACATGTCCATGGACAGGCGTGGGTAGACTGTGATATACACGTGTGTAGATTTCTGAATTCCTGAGTGGAGAAATCCCTAAGTGGGGGGCAGGGTGAGAGAGCCCTGAAGAGCTCAGTGTCTGTACAAATGTGGTTTTCCAATGAGAGGGGACTGTCCCTTCTGGGAGTTCCATCCTGCCCTGGGAACGTAACGTTGCTGATACAGTTCAGCTTCCTGATTTCTGCTTCCCAAAGTCAGTTTCATAGTCATCACCCAGCTGAAAGCTGACAAGGTGGGTAGGAAGGAACTGTCACCTCTGTTTTACCCACAAGGAAACTGAGATCCAGAGAGGAGCAGGGACTTGCCCACTGGCACAGGGGGTTGACTTGCCCCTCAGATTGGCTGCACCTACGTGATAAATGTGCACAGACTTAGGGGTGCTGGAGGAGGGGCGTGGAGAATGTGTCATAGGCCTGGGTCCCCTTGGCCCCACCACAGGCTTGCTGGGCATCCAGGGGGATCACTCAATGTCTCTGTACTCTGGTTTCCCTCTGTGTCAAAGGAGGATATCCACAGACTGGATCTTGCTTCTGGGGGAGGGGGGCTGTCCGGACGGATCGGTTTGGAGCCTGCTGTCTGAGCTGTGTCGGCACAAATGGAGGCTTCTGTCTGACTGGGTGGAGGCCAGAAAGCCTGAGGGGAGGTGGCTCGGAGCTAATCCATGAAAGGCAGCCACAGGCTGTCTGAGCAGGCAGGACTCAGGGTGATAGGTTGTTCCTACCCTCATTTTCCTGATAGGAAGACTGAGGCCGGGGGCGGGGGGGGGAGCTATGGTTCAAGGGCACACAGCGCTTGGTGAGAACCAAGACCTCCTCCTCTATGCGTAGGGGGAGAGGGACTGGGGGCCTCATGAACCCAGGTGCCCTCGAGTTGCTCCTTTCCTGCCAAGCCCCAGGATCCACATGGGCCTCTCATGGGCTCTTGCCCAGACACAGGGAGCAGGCAAGGGTCTCAGGAACCCCCTGATGTTGCCCTACGACACCCACTTGGGACTCCCTTGGAGTTGGTGGTCCCCCACAAGGATTAAGGTCCCTGGCCGTCTGCCTTCCTGGCTGAGGAGAGGTACGTGGCCCTTGGCCAGCCCTGCGTTGGCTATTTCCTGGCTGTGTGACCTTGGGAAAACCTCTCTGAGCATCTGGTTTCTCATCTGGAGATTGTCTACCCAAGGTCTGATGAAATGACCAAGAGGCGTGATGTCTGAGGACATGCTTTAGAAGCTGAAAAGTGTACTGCAGAGATGAAGGCTTATGACCTTCTGTATCAGGGAGGCCACAAGGCCAGGCACTCCAGTCACACGGCCTGAGTTCCGGTCCCGGCCCCATCGTATCCTAACCTGTGTGTTTAAGCAAGGAACTTAAACTTCTCTGAGCCTTGATTTTCTCATCTGCAAAATGGGACTAATAGCAGTAGCTATCACGTAGTACCTGTAGTTTGAGGATGGAATGAAATGGTGCCTGTAAAGCATTAAGTACCCACCTGGCACACAGTCTATCTCAGTAAATGCTAGTGGTTGCTACTGGTATTCTGCTAAGCTGTTCAGTTACTCGTCTCTCCCCTGGACTCTGGCTCCTTGAGGGCAGTGTCTGTGTCAGATGGATTTCTGGCCCAGCAGCGCCCAGCACAAAATCTGACCCAGATCAAGGGCCGCGCAAACGTTTGATTCTGACGATCTCATTTATAGAGCTCTTACCCTGTGCCGGATATTGCGCACGGAACGTGTTATTGGGACTTTTTCATTTAATCCTCACGATCGCTCTGTGCGGGGCACTATCATTATACCCGGGCTACAGATGGGGAGGCTGGTGGTGATGTTGATAATGAAGATGGCTGGCTGGTTTATTCCCAGCCGTTCGGCCCCCTCCCCAGCAATGTCACAGACCCAGGTCCAACCCACCCAGGGATGAGGAGTGGTGTCCCTTTGGGGAGCTAAACCCTAAGCAGCATCTGCTGGAACATTTTAACCCTGTCCAGTGGCCCTTTTTAATGACCCCTCGGCCCCAGGGGTCTCCAGAGCAGAGGCAGTGGAGAGGGGGCACTTACCTTGGGGTAGAGTGAAGCAGGATGGGGGGGAACCAAGTCCGCGCGTGGCAGGTCTAATGCCTGAGGGAAGCGCTGGTTCTGCCCATCACTCCTCCTGGAAGACAGAAAGGGTCTGTGGTCAGGGAGAGCCCCAAGCTGGGAGATGGGTGAACTTTGGGAGGAAGAGTTGCTCTCTGAGTTGGGGGACAGATTTCACGGGTGGGGGGGGCGGGTCCTGGGTTCCCCAGGAGGAGGGAGAGGAGAAGTTTCTGGAACAGGGTGGCCAAACAGGCTCTCCTTTCCCAGAGATCAGAAATGTGGACAGGGTCTCTCCCCAAGTTCTATGTTAGCTCCCTTCCCAACACATACTCCAGCCGAGAGGATGTCCACAGCCCATTTTGAAGATGGGTAGACTGGGGCAGGGGACAGTGAGGGTTGCTATAGAGGGCTGAGTCCTCTGACCTCTGTACTAAGCAACCCCTATAGACCCCTCCCTGAGCCTTCAGGGAGACGCAGCCTTAGGACTGAGAGAATACTTGGGCTATTACTGTTCTCAATGACAATAACAATAGCAGACACCCACCGGGCCTACTGTGTGTCGGGCCCTGTCCCAAGCCCCTCTTTCCAGGCCTGAGGGCAGACTCCTCACCACACTGGTATTCTCACTTAACAGATGAGGACCCAGAGGCATGCAGAGGTCACACAGCTGGTCAGGGGCAGAGCCAGCATCTGCGTGAGGCCTGCCTCCAAGTTCAGCCTCTTTGCCCACACCCATTCCCCTCCCTGAGGAAAGGAAGCAGGTCTGGTGAGGGTGAAGTCAGCTCCCGTCACCCTAGAAAGCCTGCTGGGGAGGCTACCTCCGGGGTCAGGGAGAGGAAGTGCCCAGTGGCTCCGGAGACCTGGGAGCCCAGGGCTGGGCGAGCAGGCCTGGCTTCTCCCTGCTGCCTAGGGCCACCCTGACGTGGCTGCACCCCCGCCCGGGTCCCATCCACTGAGGCTGGTCCTGAGAGGGTGAGTCATTCAGGCCGCCAAACAATCCTCAGCAGCCCACAGCGGCGGACTTGAGTCAGGTGGAGCTGGGACTGCCACACCCTAAAAGGGGAAGGGCCTGCAGGAACCTGGCCTAGGAAGGAGACCCCGAGGACCCTCCGAGCCCCCCCTGCTGACTCCCCTCAGCCCAGCCTCTCTGGTAGGAGAACCGGCCCAGAGGAGCCATCCACAGCCCCGCCGCACACAGCAGATGCCTCTCCCCCTCTCAGGGCTGCGGGCATCTTTAAAGTGGGGCCTACACGAAGCAGTGCTTGACCCAGAAACACAGAGATGGTGGTAGTGGCATTTCAAGCCGTGGCATCAGTGTGAGGAAGATATTCCCAGGCACTTACCTATTGTGTGACCTTGGGTCAGTGACACACCCTCCAGCCTCTGCTTCCAAAACATTTTCATAGAGCCGGGGCAGCTAGTAGGTCTTTACTCAATGAATTCTTTGGTATTCATTCATTCATGGTAAATTCTGGGTCCCCGAGTTAGGGTCTTGTTCAGTATTTGTTGAACGGATAAATAAAGAAAGAAGCAATGAATGGATGGAGTTTGGGAGCAGGGAGGCACTGGAGGTGTGTGAGCAAGGAAATACCTGAACTTAGGTCCCTGCAGGTTGCAAAGGGTGCTGACCTGAGAAGAGACTGGAGCCAGGGGAGTAGAGAGAGGCCCACAGAAATGGTCCAGGCCAATTCCACTGAGGTTGCCCTGAGGAGTCTTCGTTGAGTCCTGGGTCATGTGCCTGGAACTGTGTCAAGCATTTTTACACCCTCGCTACAGTGCTGGGAGATTGGCGGTATTTATCCCTGTTTTTATAGAGGGAGACACTGAAGCTCGGAGAGGTGAAGCCGCTTCCCCTAGCAGGTGGGTGACAGAGCCGCCTGTAAAGCCTACGCCCTTGACTGAGCAAGGCCAGTGCCAGTAGGATGGAGACCAGAGGCTGCCCAGGGGCCAGGAAGTGCTGGGGTTGCTGGGTCCCCTTAGTGGCAGGGACATGGGGACAGTGGTGTGGCCTCCATGGGTGGTGCCCCGTGGAGGTTGTTATCCATGATCGAGCTATTGGGGTGGTGTCCTTCTGTCTGCCCCTCTCAGGCCCCTAGGCTCAGACAGTGGCTGCTGCGGGTCGGCCTGGCAATAGCTCCCTACCACACTCCCCTTCCAGAACCCTCTCAGTCTGAGCTTCCCCATGTCCAAGTGCCCATCCCACACAGGACTGCTCATGCTGGCACAGGACTAGGGAGGTCTCTCGAGACAAGGGGTGGGGTCTGACTTCTGACCCTACGCCAAGGCCCTCAACTCTCGAGTTCCTGACTGGCCAGGCCGTACCCAGCCCCCTCCCCCCGCCAGCCAACTCCTCCACCTACAAGGTCATTGGGGGGCCCTCAAGGGCAGGAGGGGCTCCACAATGGGGACAGAGCAGGAATTGGAGGCTCTGGGCCCTGCCTGCCCCCATCCATCCCAGCCCTGAGGGAACAGAAGGACAGTAATCACAAAAGCCACAGCCCACCTGTGCCTTATATGATTTCACTCAATCATCCCCGAAACCCAGTGAGGCAGGTGCTCAAAAACTGCCGGCTTTACACATGGGCACACGGAAGCTCAGCGAGGTATGTTTACTTGCCCAAGGTCACACAGTGAAGGAGGCAGAGCAGGCACTGGAACCCAGGTTTGTCCCTCCAGAGCCCAAGGTCTGAACTTCATAGCACGGGCGGCCCCCGCAGGTCGCATCAAAGAGGTCATGATAGTGGTAATAGCAAGGACAGCTAACGCTGATACTGGACGGAGGTGCCCTGGGCAGGCTCTGCTCTAACTGCTTTGCTTGGCGTCAGTCTTTCAGAGGAGGGCACTAAGAGACAGACAGCTTAAGCAACTTGTCCAAGGTCACGCTGACAGTAAGGGAAACACGGATGATCTGACCCCTCCACCATCTGGGTCTAGGTACCCTAATGCCACACTCTGCTGACCCTGAGTAGATACGAGTTGCTCAATCAATAATTTGGCAGGGATGAATAAACTCAGCCTGTCTCTTCCCCACCCATACCCTGCCGTGTCCCCTTGCCTCCCCTCCCCCTGTCAGCCTCCTTCACCTCGTACCCATCTCATCCCCATCTTTCTAGCCCCCTCCATTCCCCTTCTGCCTCTGGCCTCTGCAGACCTCCCCCAGCTTGGCCATTTCCATCCCTCTCGTCCCTCTTGGGAACTTGAACCTCCCCCCAGTCCCCCTCCCCCCAGCCCTGTCTCTATCCCACCCTCGTCTCCTCCTGGTCTTCACCATTCCGTTCACGTGGGGTCTGCCCCTCCCCCCTTCTCTGCAAACTTTCCTGACCCTATGGCCTGGCTCAGCTTAAAATGCTTTGCATTCTCCCCCGCACCTGCAGCGTGCTGGGACGTGGGGAGCTCGCCCCTCTTTTCCCCTCCCCCTGCCATGACCAAAGTCGTATCTGCATAGCACTGTACCATCTATCATCTCATCCGAGCACCATGGGAACTTTGTGAAGTTGGGTATTATCCACTTTTGCTCTAGATAAGAAAACTGAGGCTCAGAGAGGTTAAGCGACAAGTCCATGGTCACACGAGGGAAAGGGTAGAACAGAGGTTTTACTCCAGCCCAAGGTTCTTCCACTACACATTACAGCTGCTCTCAACCCAGGACCTCAGTCCAGTCACCTAGCCTTGGCTCCCAGGGGCTTCTCCGTGGCAGCCCTCCCGGCTCCGGCAGCCACCACCAAGCATCTTCCCTAGGTCCAGATCCAGTCGTGCCCTGTCTGGCCTGAACACCTGCCTCCAGGTACAGGACACCTGGGCACAGGAAAAGGTGGCAGCCAGAGAGGAGGTGACTTGCCCAAGGTCACACAGAAAGCCTGAGCCAAGCTGGCATCTGGGCCAGGCACATTCCAGGGTCACCTTCAGGCCCTGGAGGTGCCTGGCCGCCAGCCAGCTGGCCCCAGCTCCCTACCCCGCCGAAGCACCCATCTCTCCCAGGGAAAGGGTGCAGCAGGAGGTTGGGGAGGGGCCCAGTGGCCCAGCTCCTGAGTGGGATGGGCCAGGCCGGAAGCCACTGCTGACAGCTCCCGGGTTTCTTGGCAACTGTCACTGCACCTCCTCCCATCCCTTATCTCCACATCGAGGTAACAATAATAATCTCACTGTCGTGAGTACAGCTCTTTGTACTTTTCAAAAGTGCTCTTTATCTGCTCACTCCTGGGAGTCTCACCGGAACTGGAGCGGGAGATAAGGCAGTCGCTAGGATCCCCAATCCCCAGAAGGATAAACCGAGGCTCAGAGAGGTTAAACCACCACCTCGAGGTCACCCAGCAAGGCAGAAGCAGATTGGGGACCAGAACCCAGGCCTTCCACCAGTCCAGGGCTCCAGATGCCGCACTGGGGTCGGAGGGCATCGCCACGTGGTTCTGCCCACTGCCAAACTGCAGGTCAGATCCAGGCACGGTGGAAGGAGCTAGGTAAGGCTGAGGAAAGCTGGCCAGATGCCTTCCTGAGTTGCTTCCCCCCTGTTAATCAGCTGGAGAGTTGGTGGGAGGGTTCTGTCTTTTCCCCCTCTGCAAAATGAGTAATAATATACCCCCTTATAAGGCTGCTGTGAGCCACAGAGTAGAGTAAGCACTAGAGAAGCTTTTGCTATTATTATTATTATTATCATTATTATTATTATCATCATCATCATCAGCCACTCTCCTGGAGAATTCCACCCTTTCAAGGCACTAGAGCAGTGGCTGGGCTGTCCTGTGGGCATGACTTGGCCTTGTGGCCCCCAAAGCTAGTTGCTGGATGGAGGACCCTGGGGGGGGTGCGGTCCCTGCTGACTGTCCTAGCCTCATGGCCACACACACACCCTTCCTGTCCTGCCCCAGTGGCCTTGTCCTAGCCTGGCTGGGCGGCAAGCAGTTTTCCAAATAAGACACACTGTTTCACTGCTGAGCCTCTGGACAGCCTGTTCCCTCTGCTGGGGGCCCCCTTCTTCTTCTTTGGGGCCTGGTGAACTATTCGTGCTTTAAAGTTCATTGTAAATGGGTCAAACTGGTGGCCAGAGCAGGTGACATATGGCCATCAAGGCAGGAAGCCTGTGACAGGGAGCACGGGAGCCGGACAGGGGCCGGACAGCACACACACACGTTGGGAAACCAGAGGGAAGAGCGAGTGCTGAGCTAGCCAGAGAACAGAGGGCCGGGAAGGACCTGGGGGGACTGGAAGGACGGGGCCTGAGGGGTCCAGCCCAGCCCAGCCCAGCGCTGGGCACAGAAGCCAGGGTCCCTTGAGTTTCCCTGGTCTCCTTGAAACTAACCGGCTCTACCACGCGGGGGACAGCAGAGGGCACAGACCTCAAGGGGAAAAGCAGGTATAGAGGGCTACTCCTGTGAACCCTCACCCCCCTGAGAGAGGTCCTCGGGGTGTGTGGGCTGCCTGTGTCTCCCAGCCGTGGTATCAGGTCTGAGGGGACTCTAATCTCCCGGACACCGGAGACTAGAGACTCCCTGGAACTGCCCCCTCCCCTGTGGGCCACAGAGGCCCATTGTCTCCAGTGCTCAACCATCCGGCACTGCCCCCCCCCTCCGCGTGCCCCTGGCCTTGCCAAGGTGCCAGGGAAGGTGGCCAGGGACAGCCCGGTGAGCAAGTTTCTGAAGCCAGGCCCAGGGAGCCTGACCCCCTTCCCCCAAGGCCCACAGGGAGGGGAGGAACACAGACATGGCCACTCCAGGCTCTCCTTACCCCAGGCACCTTTGACCTCTACCAGGACTCAAGAGGGAGCATGGGGTGGGGGAACCAAGCGCTGTGATGTCATGTAGTCCTTACAACAGCAACTCTGATGGAGGGCTGCTGTTACCATCACAGACTTTCAGAAATAAGGAAGCAGAGGGTCAGTGAGTTTGCAAGATGGGCCAGGGGTCCCACAACCACCAAATGGTAGCATTGGCGGGGCCCCCCGGGAGTGAGAGAAGCAGGCCTCAGTCTCCAGGCTGGGCAGAGGGGGTGAGCCGGAGGGCAACACTTGGGGCCCCCACCCTCACTCCGTGCTGGCTGAGCGCCAAGACACCCGGATGCCGGAGCCGGGCCAGGAGGTGGCCTCCTGAGCAAATAGCAGGTTGGCAGCCCCAAGATTAGGTCATGGGACCGGCCCCCACCCTGGGGGCACAGCACCTTGGGCCTGGGCCTCCCATCCACCGGCCACACGCCAGCGCCTCCCCTGCCCAACTGGCAGGAGCTCTGCTGTGGCCTAGGCGTGACCTCCCGCACCTCCCTGGGACGGACTCCTCCCTGCACTCAGGGCACGGGGGAGGAGTGACGCCGAGATGACCCAGCCACGGGGCCTCTTCCTGCCGGGGTAAGGACAACAGCTGCTGACCCAGCCTGGTACTTTACAGTTTACAGACTGCCTCCTTCACGCTAGACCTTGCCAACAGCCTCCCGAGGCCCCTAAGGCAGATAACGTTATCTCCTCCGTCCCGCACGGGAGAACCCTGAAGCCAGCATGGCGGTGGTGGCTTGCCCTAGCTACCGCCCCTGAAGCTCTGACCCGCTGCTCCACAACTTGGCCCGTGGGCGCAGGATGGGCCCCACTGACCAGCCTGCCACAGGCTGCCACCCTCAGCGCCCAGCGAGCCTGTGAGCTGGGCCGTTCCCGCCCCACGGACTGGGGACCAGTGCCACCTACACCCCCCTCCCTCATTAACCTCATCATCCTTCCCTGCCTCTGCAGCCCAGGGGGTCGGGCTCCCTTTTCTGCACGCCACGCATTCCCTCACTCACACGCTCCATCATCCACCCACCCCCCACTTGCCCTTCACTCCTACGCTCAGTCACTCATGCAGGCTTCACGTCCTGCCCCCCTGTTCTGGGCCACATGGCGGTCGGGGTGCTGGCGTCTGAACAGGGTGAGCCAGACCTCCCCCACCTCCAAGCAAAGCCCCAGGGACACCCGCCCCACTGTTCTCTAGCTGTTTTCAGCATTCCTTGGGCCCCAACACCCGGACCCTGAGCCTTCCCATGCTGCGGCCTTGTTTAATCCGTCCCTAGCTGGTGGGCTCGCCTCCTCGGGGGCCCCAGGCCCAGCTGGTGAGCAGAAGTCCCTGCCAGGCCAAGGTGAAACCCCCTCAGAGAGGGACAGGGTCACCATCTCCTAACAACAGGTGACAAGGAGGAGCCCTGGCTCTGCCCCTAATCACCGTGTGGACAGGATTAAGTCACCACGACCTCTCCAGTCCACGGAGAACAACTGGGACTCCGATTAGACAGTGCTATGGCCCAGCTCTGATATCCTCCAGGGGGATGAATGGGAGAATGAGACCCTGTGAGCTGAGTCTGCTGGGAACTGGGTACACCAGAACCCTGGCAGCCTTACTCTGCCCGGCGGGGGCTGCGGAGGGGGCCGACTCCTCCAAGCTGCTTCTCTTCTCTGGGCCTGCTTCCTCATCTGCAACATGGAATAGGAAGACCTACCTTGCCAGGTGGTTGTGTAGAAGTTCGAGGTACATGTACCGTCTGACTAGCCTAGAGCCGAGTATACAGTAGTGCTCAATAATCACAGGCTCCTGCCTGGAGAGGCAGTGTAGCCTCACAGGTGTGGGCTCTGGAGCCCGACTGCCTGAGTTTGTATCCTAGCTCTGCCACTTAATGGCTGTGTGACCTTGGGCTAGTGACTTAACGTCTCTGAGCCTCAATTTTCTTATCTATACAATGGGGATAACAACAGTGCCTGCCTCCAAAGGGTTGTCATGAGGATTGCATAAGTTCATCCGTGCAAAGATTATCAGCATTAACCATGAACCTTTCCGGGGCTCTCTCCTCTCTTCCTTTCTTCCTTCTTCCCCTCCTCTGTGGGCTGCTGAGGACTGAGGCAGGATTCCTGGGTGGAAGTTGGGAGAAGGCAGACTGGAGCTGCCCAAAAGTAAAACATCCAGCGTGTAAGGCACTGAGCAAAGGCAGGCACAGCCACGCAGGGATGTAGTGGGGAGAGTTCTAAGGTGTGGGGACGGGAGGAGTAAGGGGAGCATGCAGCTGGGTATTCCCGGACCTTCCAGGGGCCTCCCACTTTTGGAATCTATGCCTCTTGATGGCTCTAGGATGTCCATGGTGGGTGTCAGAGGCAGTGGGTAAATTCGCATGATTTTGAGCAAGTGGGCTTTTCCAAGTCTGTGGGGGCCCATCGGTTGCTACCACTTCTCTGCACGGTTTTGGCCGCTCCTGTTCCAGATGAAAATGTGCGTACTCTTTGGCCCAGCCACTCCATTTCTAGATATTTATACACACGTGCACAAAAATATATGAACAAAGGACATTCACCGCCGCAGCGTGTGCAGTGGCCAGCATCTGGAAACCACCCCAACGTCCATTCAAAGGAAGCTGGATAAATGCGTCAAGGCCCACGCAAAGCATGGACTGCCACGCAGCGATCACAAAGGAGGCCTCTTGTCCAGATGGGAAAAGGGGTTTGAGGCGAATTGTTAAGTTAGAAAAAAGCAAGTTGCCCAACAAAAACCTCACTTGTAAAAATTTAAAATGAAATGTAAAAGTTCTCATGGGTTATCTCTGAGAAGCAGGGCCACTAGGCACTCTGGCCTTCTAAGGATATATTTTTCTGCATTGTTCTGATTTTTACAATGAACACTTAACTATTTTTGTAATCGGGGTGGCGGGGAGATTTCTTTAAGAAAACCTGAGCACTGGGCGCCTGGGTGGTTCAGTTGGTCAAGCATCTGCCTTTGGCTCAGGTCATGGTCCCAGGGTCCTGGGATTGAGTCCTGCTCAATCCCTGCTCAGCAGGGAGCTTGCTTCTCCCTGTCCCTCTGCCTACTTGTGCGTGCTCCCTCTCTCGCGCTCTCTCTCTCTGTCAAATAAATAAGATCTTAAAAAAACAAAAAAAGAAAAGAAATCTGAGCACTTACTACTAGTCGGCTCTCTGAGTAGCTGACTCTTACCTTCTCAGTCACCTTGAGAAGGAGATACTCTTCACTCCTTATTCCAAGGAGGAGAAGCTGACATGGCGGAAGGTTAAGGACTATGGCCGAAGTCCCCTAGCCAGGAGTGACAGAGCTGGGCTGTATCCCCAGTTTTGGCTGACTCTGAAGCCCACACTGTTTCCCCTACATTAAGCATTAGGCAAGCTTCTCTGTGGGTCAGGGAAGGGAGAAGGCAGGAGAAAAGCAGCCCAGGCAGCTGGGCACAGGGCTGTGCCCCGAGACCTCAGCTGTCATGTCCTGGGAGCCAGGCCAGCTGGGGTTAGCCTGTCGGGGGGACAGGGCTGTCTGCCTCATTTGCAAATGCAAATGTAGACTCAGCTCAGGGCTTCAGCTCTCTGCCCCGGGCTGCCCCTGGCTGGCAGGCTAGCAGGTGTTCAGCCCCACCACTGACCTTACCCCCACCCCCCGGAGGGTCACTGGGGGGGGTACACACAGGGTCCCGAAATAACTTTCCATGTTCATCAACCTGTTTCTGGAAGAATCTGTCACTGAAGATTGCCTGCCACATTCTCCAAGAGAGCCTGGAAAGCTGATACGCACACCCACAGTTTGGATGGGCCATTGAACACATCTAGAAGTTAGATGGACCTGCGTTCAAATTCCGACAATGTCAAGCTCTAGCTGTGTGGCCTGGGGCCAGTCACTTGACCTCTCTGGAGCCTGTTTCCCTGGCTGTAAAATGGTGTCGATGATTCTTTCCTGCAGGGTTGCTGGGAGAATTCGATGAGAGGATGCATGGAGAAGTACTCCCTGAGCTAGAAGCCCCCTTCCACGTGCAGGGGAGGGTGACGCTCGTGCCTGTGCGTGCAGGGGGCAGGCGCAGGGCCGTGCAGATGTGGACTGGACGGAGGTCGATCCCGCTGGGTCAGAGGGCCCTGCCGCACACACTCAGCAAGCCGGTGGGGCAAACGTCTGACACTTTTGCCAGAAGCCAGCTCAGGGTTTTTCTGCAGCTCTGCCTGGTGGTGCGAAAGGGTGTGTGTCTCCGTGGGCGAGGATGTCGACGGAGGCCTGGCAGGAACGTGAAGTGTGGGTGGGAGAGAAAGTGTTCGTGTCTGGGCCGTGTGGGGGTTCGCATCCGAGCGCGTTTGTATCTGTCGCGTCACCCGCCTGCCTAAAAGCCCTCCATGGCTCTTCCCCGCCTGCAGGCCTCACGCGGCCCACGAGGCCTCTGCGTGTCTGGCCCACCTCCAGGCCTCTGCACACACCACACCCTCTACCTGTTACCCGCTCCCCGCGCTCCCCCATCTCAGCGCATGTGCTAGCTACCCTCTTCTCCAGGCTTTCTGGAACCCCCGCCTCACACTGGGCCAGACCGCCCCTCCCCTGACTGGCTTCCCCAGAAGCCTGTCCTGGGCCCTCAGGGATGGACCAGTTTGCTTTGCACATGTCCCGCCGTGACCCAGATCACTGCCGATCTCTCCTTCTAGAAATGGAGCTTCTTCAGGTGAGGACGGGATCTGTTTGGGGGCCTAGCACACAGTCGATGTTCAGTAATGCTCTGCACCAGGAGTGACTGGGTATAACTCTATGTTCATGATGAAGCTGTGTGGACAAGAGTCAAGTCCGTGAGCGTAAGTATGGAAACCGTGTGTGTGTGTGTGTGTGTGTGTGTGTGCGTGCGTGTGCATATGAGGGGGTCCTCTCCAAGAACCTCTGGCCCACTGTGGCCAGTGCCCAGACCCAGGCTGGCTGGGGTGAGAGAGAAAGTAAGCGTAAGTTCCCTTGCCCTCTGTCCCAAACCCCTCCCCAAATAGGCAGGCCCAGGGTGTCTGTGCCAGACCCCACAATACTTCAGGGCAGGAGGGCAGCCAGGTGGGCCCGGGCTCCACCCCTGCCAGCTCAGAGGACGTTCTGCTCACTCGGAGCCCAACCCAAGCCTGTCTTGCATGCCTGCCCACAGTGCCCACCCCTCCCCCAGCCCTGCCTCGTGAGCAACAGTTCTTGATCTGAGAGAAGGTAGGCCTCCAACGCCCCTGGCTGCTCAGCTGCCTTCCAGCCGCTGCCAGGAGAGTATCTGGAATGTTCCAGATTTGGGGTGGGGCAAGGAATCTTGCTCCTGCCTCAAAGCCTTTACACGCACTCACTCTGCCGTCTTTCCGGACTACCCCTCCCATGGCCAGCTCCTTCCCACTCAGGCCTCAAGAGGCCCTCCCTCATACTCTCAGCCGAGGGGGTCCCCTTCCCACCCACCCATCACTCATTACCCATTACCCATCTGAAATTACCTAATTTGTCTGTTAGCTCATTTTGCACCTGTCTTCTGCCCTGGAAGGTAACCTGCACAAGGCTGGACATCATGTCCGTCAGACTTGCTGCTGTATGCCCAGTTCCTAGACACTACCTGGCACATGGTAGGGACTCAGTAAGTAGTTGTCGAATGAACAAATGGCTAATGGAAGCCATGAAAGAACCCTGTGAGGTGAAGATTGTCCCTATTTATAGGTGTGGGAACTGAGGTTCAGAGAGGTTAAGTCTCTGGCCCAAGATCACACAGCAAAACAGTCAGACCCAGTCAAGATTAGGACTATCTGACTCTGCTAGAAACCCAGCACATCAGAGTGTTTTGTATCTAATCTTCCCATTTTATGGGCAGGAAAACAAGCCTCAGAGAGTGAGGGTTATGTTTCTCCAGGTCACCTGGGCCCAGAACATTTCATCCCTCCTGAAGCATGCGGCTTGAAGCAGATGCACCGGCTAGCCCTTCCAAAGTACCTTGTGATTGCTCTCACTGTCGCTGAGGTGGGGACCATGAACACCCCCACTGAGCAAAGGAAGAAACCACAGATCAGCGAGGGCAAGCACTGCGCAAGGTCACCCAGCCGGGACTCAGTGCAGGCCTGTCCGGCTGCATCAGCCAGTTCTTAGGGCCAGTTCAGGTTCGTGCCCATGGCCGGAGAGCATGCTCGTTCATATGCACATGGCTCTCCCCTCCTGGCAGCTAGTGAGCTTCCAGAGGGCAGAGTTCACACAATTTGCCCCCTCTGCAGGGCCCAGCACATAAGAACGACATGGCAATAACCACGATCGCTGACATCCCCCCAGGCCAGCAGAGGCTTTCCACCTTGGCACACACAATCTCGTTTCATCCCCACGATAATCTTCGAAGGAGGTACTTTTGTTTTCTTCATTTTACAGGTGAAAAAAATGAGCCCCAGAGAAGCAAACCTACACCGTGTGCAGCACAGTGTAGAGCAGTTCCAGGAGCAGAAAGGAAAGCGGGTGAGGGGGGCCCTGGCAGGCCTCTACCCAGTGGTGGCTTGGGGGTTCAGACCCTCTGGAGCACCCACAGGAAGTCCCAGTGGGGCTTTGCGGGGACATGACCTGATGGCTACCTCTCCCACCTTCAGCTGCCAGGTCCAGCTCTGTCCTGTGTCCAGCACATGCTATCACATGCTTTTCTCCCTCCACAGTGCTGCTGGGCTGCTTCCTCCAGGAAGCCCCCCAGCCCCGATTCCTTGATGTGGGGAAGAAGTCCTTCTCAGAACTCCCCACATCTTCCCAATGGACGCTTATCACCGCTGTTTGAACCAACTCTTTCCTCATTTCCTGCTCTGGACCGGGAACTATATAAGGGGAGTGGCCTTGTCTGTCATCTCCAATGCCACGTCCCCAGTGTCTGGTTGGCCCTCAGAGGGAATCCCCACACTAAATATTTGTTGAATTAATTTGCTGAATGAATGAATGACTGCCTTGAGGGAGACCCTGAACTGAGGAAAGCCTTTAGGGGATTTGGGAATATTAGAAAAGTCCCCACTGCTTCTCAACCAAACCACCTCAATAGTGCCTCAAATTCCAGTACTAGAATCTTAATGAGTCTCTCTTTGGTGTAATGAGGCTTTTCTCTCAAAATGCAAATGCTCAGCGAGAGGGAAAACATCCACTGAGTATACACACTGGACTTATTTCATTCTAATACTCCCGTGGGGTAAGCAATACAGTTCTTATTATTATGGCCAATCTGAGATTCAGAGAGTCGGACTGGCGTCTGCAAGGCCACACAGCAAGTAAGAAAAACGGAAGTCGGAATCTGAACTCAGGGCTGCCTCAAAACAGAACCCACACCTTCCCGTGCACCACCTAGGCGGGGACCTGAGTCTGAGCATTGCTGGGATGGTGAGGCAAGCAGGGCCCACCAGACTGAGAACCTTAGAGCTTACGGACCTTCTCTGTCGCTTCACTGTGCCCAAGGGGAGGCATGGGGAAACTTGCCAGAAATGGGGACTCACCGCCCAAGATCACACAGGAAAACAGCAGCAGTCCCTGGACCAAAACCCATCTGGAGGGGATCTTCTCTTGTCTCCTAAGCTAGCAGGGCTCTTTCTTGGAAGAGGGGGTCTCTCTGGTCTGGGCTCACTCCCAGGAGTTTCCCCCTCCCCAGAAGGAAATGAATGGCCTTCCTTAGAAGGGGGCATTGCCTGGCCCCAGAGGAAGATAAAGGGCTTCAAGGCCTGCAAGAGCTGAGATGAACAGAGGATGAAAATGAGAAAGGGCTGGGACAAGTAGCTGTTGAGTCTAGAAACAACAGACTTGGGGAGACATAATCCCCATCCTTATCTCATTAAAGGGCCACTGTGGGCGATCGGAGGCCCCAGAGGCTACATCTAGGCTTAGGCAACTGGTAGTAAGTGTGGAAGAATTTTTGATATCCAGCAATGGAATGGGCTGCTTCGAGGGTAATGAACCTCCTGTCAGTAGGAGTGAGCAAGGAAGGACTAGTCAAGGAGCTGCTCGGAGATCATGATGGTCTCAATGAGGGATGGAGGGATCCGGGAGGTCTTGAAATAAAAGTGCATTTTTCTCAGGGGACCCCCAAAACCTCATCCCAATACTCAAAGGGGTCATGAACCAAAGCAAAGTCTCCTTGCTAAGTGGGAGGTCATAGGAGGGTATCTCAAAGGTCTCTTCCACCTCCAAAGATCCCAGAAGGCCCAAATTCTCTGATTCTAAGATTTCACAAAGCCAGGATCTGAGACTCCATCGTTCTGCATGTCAGTCACTGACATTATATCCGAACCCCTGGCAGGCCCTGCTCGATCTACCTCCTCCTCTCTCTCCAAAACCACCCCGACCTCATTTTCCCTCATCCCTCCAGCCATACTGGCTTCCTCCCTGTTTCCAAGACACCCTAAGCTTCCTGCCTCAGGGCCTTTGCGCCTGCTGTTCCCTCTGTCAAGAATGCCTCCTTCCCCTGGCTAACTCTTCCCACATCCAGCTCCTCTTATTCTTCAGGTTTTGGTTCAAATGCTACCCCCTCAGGAAGGCCTTCCACGACTCCCTGGATCATCCTTCAGCCTCACAGCACAAGGTGCTATGCAGACTGGAGCCCGGCTGCTTAGGTTCAAATCTCAGTCTTGCCAAGAGACCTTGAACACGCTACTCAACCCTCTACTGCTTCAGTTTCCTCTGCCCTAAACCGGGGGTAATAACAGTAGTTCCCTCATGGGGCAGTTGTGAGGATTAAATCCATCAATCCACGGAAAGTGTTTTGGAACACAGCCCCTCATGCAGTAAGATCTAGGTAAGGATCAGCTCTTGGTAGCATGAACCCTTGCTTTAAAATTCAGCACAGCCGGGGGCGCCTGGCGGGCTCAGTCAGTGGGTGTGGGAATCCTGATCTCAGGGTTGTGGGTTCGAGCCCCACGGGGTGTAGAGATTGCTTAAATTTAAAATTCAGCACAAGCATCACGGTTTGTTTCTTGTCTATTTATAGCCTGTCTCCTCCGGTCCCCGTTTTATGGACGAGGAAATTGAGGCTCCAAGAGCGGAAGTTCTGGCTGAACCAAGCTCTCCGAAGACCGGCCCTGGGCCTGTCTCATTTCCTGTTGAATCCGCAGTCCCTAGAAATGGGCCTGGCCTACGGCAGCTGCTCTCCAGTTACTTGTGGCTGAGTGAATAAGTGACGGCAACTTTATCGCTCTGAGGTTCTGGGCCGCCAGGAGCCTGTGCACCTAAGATTCTGTTTCAGCCTGTCTCTGCCCACCCTAGCTCCCAAGTGACCCCCAGTGCAGTCAAGGTCGCAGCCTCTCTCAGAAGTGGCTGCTGGGATGGGCAGGCCAATGCACGGGCAATCGGCACAGTAGGTCTCCGTTACCAAGCTGGGCCAGGGAGGGTAAGGCAGGAGCTGCCTTGGCATGCCTTGGGGGAATCCCTGCCCAGAGGTATGGTGGCAGGTGTGGACTCAGGAAGCAGCTGCTGGCTCCCCCATCCTGTGCTCTGCCAGCTGCCCGCCGGGGGCCTGCCCACCACATGCATAATAGATGAGGAGGCCCAGCGGGCTGTGCCTGCCTGGCATTTCAGAGCCACTAATGAGGCCAGCCTCATGCTTCCTGCAGCAGCACACAGGCCCCCGGGGCTTCCAGCTCAGTGATTACAGAGCAGAGCCACCTGAGGACAGGGGCCACCCACCCCAGCCCCACACTCAGCACACGCAGCATCCGAGAGAGCAAGGGCTAAGCGATGGGCCCAGGCTGACCACGCTGCCAGTCTTGGTTTGTCACTCACTGTGTGCCCCGGGGCCAGCCCTGTGCCCTCCCTGAGCCTCAGGTTCCTCATCTGTAAAATGGGGAACAGATGGTAATAGTCTCCAATCGTCTCTACTGCATAAAGCTAGTATAAGGATGGAATGAAATAATTCAGCTGAAGTGCTTGGCCCAGGGTCTGAGACCCAGGAAAAGCTTCATATATGGGAGCAGCTGGTACCATTACTGTCAATGGGAGATATCTGGGCAACCAGAAGGGCTTTCCTGGTGGGACACGTGGGACTGGGCAGTGACCCCTGTTTTGAGGGTGCTGAGGGTCATCTCATTCTCCTCTACTTCCTCACCCTGTAATTAGAACTTCCCTCATTCCTGTGACTTCTTCGTGTGGCCAAGGCCCCTTCCTTGGCAGGAAAAAAAGGCTGGATTCAAACCCAGCCCTCACCAGTTCTTAGTCTTGGTTTTGGCCTCCAAAATGGGGACACTAAGGCCAACCTGCAAGACTGTCATCACAACCGAGACCACCTGAGAAAGTGCCTGACATGCTGTTGGCACTTAATCCTTGCTGGGTCCTGCTTCCCCCTCTCGGGCTCCCAGCTTTAAGGTCCTCTTCCAGAACCGCCCCCCTGCACAACTCTACCTAGCCATTCCCCCACCCTGACACCGCTCCAGCTCCTTCCTCGCCCCACCATCTGAATCCACCTTAAATGTCCAAACCCCGTTAGGCCTGCAGAACCCGGGTCACCACCTGTCCCACCAGCTCGTAATCCTGCCGCTGGGCCTCATCCTTTTTTCACACTTGTTCTGAGCTTCTCCACAGCAGGTAACCTGCTGCTGAGGGGCGAGGGGTAGGGAAGTCCAGCCATGATCACATCTGTCCTCGCTGCTCCCCAATCTAAGCCCCAACTTCTTCATCCTTTTTTTAAAGAGGGTGGAGGAAACCGCATCTCCTCCAGGAAGCCCTCCCGGCCTTTTCAAGTGTTTTCAGTTTCAACTGTTCCACTCTCTGGACACAATTAATTCAACTCCACAGACACTTGTTAAGCATTTCCTGGGTTTGGGGAGCTGTGTAGAGGACAGCGAGATGAGAAGAAGAGAGCCCACCTTTTTGGTGACTCGTGCTAGAAGATGGGCCTACGTCAAAAGTAACTCAAGGAACCCCTGCTTTCAAGGTCCTCAGAGCCTGCCTTGTACCACAGCGTTATATGGACACATTCAGCTCACCGAGAGATCCAGTTCCACACTTACTGAACAGCCAGTGGGGCTCAGAGAGGGGACGTGACCTGCCCGAAGTCACACCACTGACATGTGAGGCAGATGCAAGTCCACATCTGTCAGACTCGAGGCCATGCTCTTTCCACTACCCCAGGATGAGCACTAATGTGTTCTCTACACATTACGCAGGGGCAGCTATTCTAAGGAGAGAAAGACAGAGCGTGGGGATCAGGAAAGAAAACACTCAATGCACAGTGATAAAGGTAGGCTGGAGGCGTGGTGAGGGCTTGTGGAAATGGGAGGGGAGGACATGCCAAGGGGATGGGAAAACGTGAGCAAAGGTACGGAGGTGGGGCTCTCAGAGGCCGTGTTCCCACGGATCAGAAATGCAGGTCACAAGAGAAGTGAGTCCCAGACTGGAAGGGGGAGGTGGATCTAGGCCTTGAATCACAGGCCAGGAAGTCATAATTCACCATCAAAATGACCCCCATTTACACAGCAGTAACTACATGCCCGGCATGGGCTGGGAGCTCATCAATCGGCTTAGAAGGGAGGGCCTTAGGGGTTAGCACCTTGGACAGCATCTCCAGGGAGGAGGGTGTGGGGCGGGGCACTGCGGGCAATGGCCAAATCCTGGTGATTCCAAAATCCTACTCCAGAAGTTTGTCACCAGTGGCCCAGAGAGGGGAAGGGATTCGCCCAAAGTCACAGAGATGGTCCGTTACCATCAGTCCCGGGCCCTCATCTCTGACGCTTCATTCAGGGCTCCCTAGAGCAGGTGTTCTGGGTTACCTCTCCATCTTCAAGTCCCCCCTCAAGTGCTCAGACCCACCCGGTGGTGTTGAGGCCCTGGGACAGAGTGCATGAGACTCGAGGCTCTGCAGTATCTGAAAGATTAAGATTCAGATCCCAGCCCTGCCCCTGAATAGCTGTGTGACCTTGGGCAAGTCGCTTCCCTGCTCTGTGCATCACTGTTCTTATCTGTAATTAGAGGTAACAGTCCCTAACTCAGGGATGGGGTAGAGATTATGTGAGAGGATACTAATGGCACCTGGTACACACAGCAGGTGCTTGACAAGCACCAGCTGCTAGGACATTCTTAATGAAGCCCTTGAAGAAAGGGATGGCATCTTCCTCACTTTATCTGTATCTCCCCTCACCCCGTCCCTGCTCTGGGCTTAGCATGTGGTCTCGCACTACTGGAGGCTCAAATTGATCGGGCACAGCAGCAGGAGATAAAGCCCAGAGTGGGGGAGTGACTGGCCCTCGGTTCCACAGAGAGCCTCAAAGGAAGATAAAGGGCAGGCCCTGGAGCTCAGCCTGGGCAGCTGTGTGCCTCCCACCCCAGGTGTGGCTTCCTGGGAAGGGCGGGGGGGGGGGCTCTGCAGCAGGTGGGGCAATGGTGCTAGACAGGAGTTGTCTAGTAGCTGCAGGGCCTGGGGACCCCGGGAAGCCCCCAGCAGGGGCAGGAAGTGGGAGCTCTCCCGTTGGAGTTGAAGGGGCAGCCGGAGCAACCAGCTGGGCCCGTGTGCCGCTGGCACCAGGGCAGCTGGGAGGACCCCCCCCCCCGCT
>NW_024425786.1:15727780-15729348 GCF_017311325.1 Ursus maritimus
CCCCCCCCCCCGCTGGGCATCGGGGGCGCTGTGAATCCCGAGGTGAGGCTGCATCTACACCCACTGCTCTCACTGTTGGGGAAGCTGCAGACACAGCGGCCCCTCTTCCTCCAAAGGGAGGGCAGCCTTGGGCTTGGGCAATGCGCTGCAGGGTGGGGGGGCTGAAGGGCTGGAACTAGAGGATTTGGGGCTAAGGGCACCCGCAACCCCCCAGGAGCCATGAGGTGGGAAGGAAGAGAGAAGAGAAGGAAGAAAGCACTTTCAGTGGGGGCCTAACGTATGTCAGGCCCTAGTTTTGTTTTTTAGGTGTTTGTTTGTTTTTTACAATTTTACACTCTGTTAAGTGGTCATTTTAACCCCCATTTCACGGATGAGAACACTCAGGGTCAGAGAGGTTAGTGAATCACTAAGGTCACACGGGTACTGGACAGAGCTAAGATTTAACCTGATTTGCCTGCCTCCAAGTTGGAGCTCTAGAAAAATTGTAGGGAAAACAGGCGGAGGAAGAACTAACCGGTAAGAGGGTCTGCCCTCTCCATCACCTGGAGAGGGTCGCTGGGGTCTGGTCTGTCATTATAGGGAGTGGTAATGTTTTGGGAATGTCCCCAAGGTTCAGCCAAGCACCCAGCCCCTCCCGAGAGCTCCCAGTACTCACCACACACTCCGGCGAGGGGTGAAGGACTTGTCCACTCTGAAACACAGCAAGAGGGGCAGCCAATGAGGGGGAAGCCCTTTTCTAGCCTTACCTAGCACACCAGGCCCATCCCAACTCGCCCACCACCCTGCCTGCGGGGCCTGGAGGAGGTAGAGTTTCTTGGGTGCCTGATGCACTGTCACCATCCCCCATAGGCTGCAGGGGCCCCAGTGTCAGGTTAGGGACATGGGAAGGTGTGGGGTGAAAGAGTAAGGGGAAAAGGCAGGATTGGGGGCACAGGGGTAGGGGAGCAGGGGCCCAGGACCAGACTGGTGGCAGAGGTGGGGGTCAATGTGGGAGGTTTTGGAACAGATGGAGTGGGACAGTGACTACAGCAGTTTGGGGTCAGAGCAGGGATGTAGGGGTGCAGCAGAGGACAGCTAGAGTGTTTCCAGACAGGACCGAAGGATGTGGGTATTTATGGTTTATGGGGGCAGGAAGAACTGCCCCCCCTTTCCTGGCAGCCTGCCTCCCTCCCAGAGCTGGAGCTCACTCGTTTTCACCCAGGGGACACATGACTGGAGATCTGGGAGCAGGAGATCATAAGGGGCTTCCTCTCCCACCCCTACCCCCAAAACACACACACCCTGCCCCTCAAAGCAGAGCCAGAGGAGGAACGTAAGCCCCGGCATTCAGGGGCTACCCCCAGGCTTTGTTTTCCCCAAATCCCTCCAAGTTCAGCGTCAGAGGGAGGGTGTAGACATTGCCTTCTGAGGGCACCTTGAGGTTGGGGAGGGCTGGAGAGAGCTCCACCCTCCTGCCCAGCTGGGGGCCAAGAGGCTGGGCAGCTGTTGGGACAACAAACAACTCTTGCCTCCTGCCCAGGGGCCAGAGGAGAATGGGGGAGGGGTCCCAAACCAGACTCTGCCAGCAG
>NW_024425786.1:15729358-15784563 GCF_017311325.1 Ursus maritimus
CCCCCCCCCCCGCTGGGCATCGGGGGCGCTGTGAATCCCGAGGTGAGGCTGCATCTACACCCACTGCTCTCACTGTTGGGGAAGCTGCAGACACAGCGGCCCCTCTTCCTCCAAAGGGAGGGCAGCCTTGGGCTTGGGCAATGCGCTGCAGGGTGGGGGGGCTGAAGGGCTGGAACTAGAGGATTTGGGGCTAAGGGCACCCGCAACCCCCCAGGAGCCATGAGGTGGGAAGGAAGAGAGAAGAGAAGGAAGAAAGCACTTTCAGTGGGGGCCTAACGTATGTCAGGCCCTAGTTTTGTTTTTTAGGTGTTTGTTTGTTTTTTACAATTTTACACTCTGTTAAGTGGTCATTTTAACCCCCATTTCACGGATGAGAACACTCAGGGTCAGAGAGGTTAGTGAATCACTAAGGTCACACGGGTACTGGACAGAGCTAAGATTTAACCTGATTTGCCTGCCTCCAAGTTGGAGCTCTAGAAAAATTGTAGGGAAAACAGGCGGAGGAAGAACTAACCGGTAAGAGGGTCTGCCCTCTCCATCACCTGGAGAGGGTCGCTGGGGTCTGGTCTGTCATTATAGGGAGTGGTAATGTTTTGGGAATGTCCCCAAGGTTCAGCCAAGCACCCAGCCCCTCCCGAGAGCTCCCAGTACTCACCACACACTCCGGCGAGGGGTGAAGGACTTGTCCACTCTGAAACACAGCAAGAGGGGCAGCCAATGAGGGGGAAGCCCTTTTCTAGCCTTACCTAGCACACCAGGCCCATCCCAACTCGCCCACCACCCTGCCTGCGGGGCCTGGAGGAGGTAGAGTTTCTTGGGTGCCTGATGCACTGTCACCATCCCCCATAGGCTGCAGGGGCCCCAGTGTCAGGTTAGGGACATGGGAAGGTGTGGGGTGAAAGAGTAAGGGGAAAAGGCAGGATTGGGGGCACAGGGGTAGGGGAGCAGGGGCCCAGGACCAGACTGGTGGCAGAGGTGGGGGTCAATGTGGGAGGTTTTGGAACAGATGGAGTGGGACAGTGACTACAGCAGTTTGGGGTCAGAGCAGGGATGTAGGGGTGCAGCAGAGGACAGCTAGAGTGTTTCCAGACAGGACCGAAGGATGTGGGTATTTATGGTTTATGGGGGCAGGAAGAACTGCCCCCCCTTTCCTGGCAGCCTGCCTCCCTCCCAGAGCTGGAGCTCACTCGTTTTCACCCAGGGGACACATGACTGGAGATCTGGGAGCAGGAGATCATAAGGGGCTTCCTCTCCCACCCCTACCCCCAAAACACACACACCCTGCCCCTCAAAGCAGAGCCAGAGGAGGAACGTAAGCCCCGGCATTCAGGGGCTACCCCCAGGCTTTGTTTTCCCCAAATCCCTCCAAGTTCAGCGTCAGAGGGAGGGTGTAGACATTGCCTTCTGAGGGCACCTTGAGGTTGGGGAGGGCTGGAGAGAGCTCCACCCTCCTGCCCAGCTGGGGGCCAAGAGGCTGGGCAGCTGTTGGGACAACAAACAACTCTTGCCTCCTGCCCAGGGGCCAGAGGAGAATGGGGGAGGGGTCCCAAACCAGACTCTGCCAGCAGGGGAGGCAGGGCTGGGGTCTCCTAGGGATCAGCTCATGTGGACCCTGCAGACAAGGCAAGGGAGGCCCGAGAGGCCAGGGCTTGCCCGAGCTCCCACAACAGAACCTGGCCCCACTCCCTGGCCTGCCCCATCCATGTCAGTGACAAGGGACTTCCCCAGCCTCCTCTCATCACCTGGCGGCTAGCAGGGCCCCAGACTGGGAGGGAAGCCTGTCTCCCACCCCACGCAGCCCCTCTGCCAGGGTCCCTTGGGAGGGTGGGCATTCAGCAAGGAGTGGCCCTAAGGACACAATCCCACAGCTCAAAGAGCACCTGCTCTGTGCCAGCAGCATTACGTGTGTGAGCGCGAATCACTCTGCACCCCAAAGGCTGGTCCTGTGTGTGTTTCCCTGACCACAAGGAGGCAGAGCCACGTGGAAGGTCATCGGACTTGGCTGGCCAGGGAAGGGGTTCCAGCCCGTCTCTCTCCCCAGTCTTCCTTCCAATTCACCAGATCTCTGCCTAAGGCAAGAATCCCCCCAGCCCTCCTCTGCACTTCTCTTAGCTGGACACTTGGGGTGAGGAGGGACAGTGACCCTAAGATGGACCAGCCACCACTCCGCCTCCCGGGCCCTAGGTCTCCAAGCCCAGACAGCCAGTAGCCCCGGGAGGAGGAGGTTTCTGAGAGCCAGGTGGCAGGAGACAGGGGCAGCTCGGCTGCCCCGGAGTTCGGGGCGGGGGGCGGGGGACAAGGGGAGGTGGGCATGGGCCTGCTGATGGCTTCTAGGTTCTCTTCTTCCAAAGCCTCACTGAAGGGGCCCCGCAACTTCAGAGGCCAAGGAGAGGTTCCCGCAGGGCCTCCCGCTGACTCGGGAGCGCGCACACACACCGGGTCCGCACCCCAGTCACGTGCAGACGCGCGCTCACGCACGCAGCGGCCCACCGTGCACTCGCGCCCACGGGTGTCCGCGGACAGCCGGCCGGCACCCACAGGCGCGCACGCAGACACGCGGATTCACCGCCAACGCGCCGCCCTCACACGCAGACCCCAGCCCGCGAGGACGGAGCCCCCCCCCGCCGCCCGCCGGCCGGCCCCTCCGCGCGCACACGGGCGCCCCCGCCCGGCGCACCTACCCGCCGTAGGCCCCGAAGGTGAAGCTGCGCTTCCGGCCGCTCATGGTGCCGCCGCCGCCGCCCGCCCGCCCGCGCCGCGCCGGGGCCGCCTTCCCCGCGCCCGGGTCACCTTGGCAACTCGGGCCGCCCCGCCCCGGCCACAAGCCCCGGGATTGTCCGCGCCCCCGCGGGCCGCGGGCCAGCTGCCGGGGGCCGCCGCGCGCAGAAAGGGCCGCTTGTTCGCGCAGCCCGCGGGCCGGGGGCGGGGGCTTCGCGGGACTTTCCGAGTGGGGACCTCGGAGGGGGGCATGGGGGATGCGGGGCGACCGGCCCTGGTTGGCCTAGAGCGATCCTCCACCCCCAGACCCGGGCGCACGGAGCTACAGACCCGCTTCTGCGGGCGACACCCCGTTCCAGCGCCTCCGGAGCCGTTAGGCGGTGGCGGCGGGTCTGTTTGGCCATCGCCAGGGGGAAGCTCGCAGCGGGCCGGGTCAAGAACTTGGAATCCAGGGTCTAAATGGTCTGCCCTGTGGGCAAGTCCTTGCCCTTCCTGAACCTCAACATTCTCATCTGTAAGATGGAGCTATCCCCCCCACACACACACACCCGTGTGGTGGTGGAGGGAGTTAATTCCTGCAGAGTGCTCAGCCCGGGCCTGGCACACAGTAAGTGCTCAGTAAAAGGCTGCTACATGAGTCTCGCGCTGTAAGTCAAAAGCTCTGCTTTTCCGGGAAATGGATGAGTGAAGGAAGGAACAGTCTCCAGAATGCCCTTCTATTGCCCACTCTCATCCCGCTCTCCTAGGTGCCCCCCACTGCCCGGTGAGGCGGAGGAGCAAAGGGGCAGGAATGGAGATGCCCCACTAGGTTCCCTCCCTCACTCAGAAAGCTTCTGAGGAGGAACTGGGCTCTGAATCCTAGAGCAGGTCACTCACTCACTCAACAAACACTGTGAACACCCCCCACCCCGCATGCTGCTCACCCAGAGCATCCTGTCCAGTGATCCACCCTACAGCAAGCTGTCTCTCCCGCCCCCAGCTAAAGATGTGTCAGGACACATGGGATACTGGTCATGCCCCCCGGGACTCATCCACCCCTTCCAGAATGCCCAGTCTGGCCCCCACAGAGGAAGGGATTACCCCAGGGCAGCCCTCAGAGGCTTGAGGTATTCTGTGGGGTTTTCTGACTAAGGGAATGCACGGAGAACAGAAGTGGGGGGAGGAGGCAGGGGGAGGAAGGACGACCAAGGGTACAACAATAGGGCAGGGCGATAGGGTGGCAGGGATTCTTCAGAATCCTTTCAGGAATTATTTCACCTGGGCCCCGGGCCAGGGCTGGTAGCCCCAGCTTCCCCTGGGAAACGACTGGTCTGCGAACCGACCTTCACAGTTGGCCTCCCACGGGCAGAGAAACGCTGGTCTTCCCATTTCAGACATGAAGAAACCGAGACCTTGGTTCACAGCAATTACTTCTCTCTTGGGGTCGGCCCCCAGCTTCCCTCCCTGCCCCCACCTTGGACCCCTTCTCTCCACACACTCTGATGGGCAAAGGAGCCTTCAAGAGCCCCTTGTTCAAAGGCCAGGCAGGGCAAGAGAGATTTCCTCGGGCCTAGAACTATCCCCTCGGTTTGGTGTTTAGAAGAGCATCTGGCTCCCTCTTGGCAGGGGGCTCCGGAGCCAAGGCTGGGCCCCTTCTGCTCTGGGCAGGGCCTCAGGTTCCTGGGTGGAGGGACCAGCCAGGCCAGTGTAGGTAAGCCCACTCCTCACAGGGCAATCCAGGAGGCCCCCCGGGAGGCAAGCCCTAGGAGCATGCAAGCTGAGGAGGGGGAAGTCTTCCCTTCCTAAGTGATAGCAGCACATGGGTGCCCAGAGAGCTGGGGGAGATGCGGGACCAGGAGCTGGGCCTGGGCCATGGTGGGGTAGACACAGTGCTAGGACTGGGACCCAAGACCCCAGCCCTATCCAGGCTGCTGCACCCCCTTGGACACGGCCCTCAGCCTTGTCAGTCTGTCTCTTCAGTGGGAATAATTCCTGAGTGGACTCCGCATGTCCACTTGGCAGGGTGGCCAAGGAGTCTCCAATGTGCCAAGTTTCCCAGCCGGGCCTGGCCTCTGGGAGGCCCTGCCGGTGCTGGGACAGTGGGCCCTTGAGAGGGGCTATGGGGGCTGCAGGATTCCCACCGAAGACAAAGGGCCCAGTGTGGGCTCCGGGCTCTTGGGTTCCGACCAGCTGCAGCTGGCTCACTGGCAAGAGCTGGGGGTGGGGTGGGGGTGGGGGTCACGTGCGCTCAGCCAGGGATGCACAGGACACTCCCTGGCCGGCTTCTGGTCCCTCAAGCAACAGCAGAATTTAAATGCGCTTTCTTAACCTGCAAGACCACTGCCGAGAATGTACCCTCTGCCACATCACAGCATGTAAGCCTGAAGATAGATG
Organism: Ursus maritimus; assembly: GCF_017311325.1. Classification (NCBI taxonomy): domain Eukaryota; kingdom Metazoa; phylum Chordata; class Mammalia; order Carnivora; family Ursidae; genus Ursus; species Ursus maritimus. Next base: position 15,734,450 of record NW_024425786.1, read on the forward strand.
GCCGAGGACAAAGGGACAGGGAGACAGGTGCTTAGATCTTCATCCTTCACCCCTCCCAGGGTTCAAATCCCAGCTCGCCCACTTGTCAGCTGCGTGACCTTGGGCAAGTCACTTAATCCTTCCATGCCCCCATTTCTTCACCTGCAAAATGGGGTTGATGACAAAAATAACAGTACCCGCCTCAGAGGGTTTTGCCAAGGGTTAACTAAGTTAATAGTTACAAAGCACTGAGAATAGTCTTTGAAGAGCTCGTGTCTGTTAAGTATAACACTTGCAGCGTATCATTTTGTCATTGGTCTGAAGGACATGAAGTCACCGATTTTGTAGAGGTAGTGAAGATTTCTCAGTAGGAGTTCCAAAACTAACGGCCATCCAGAGGGAACCGGATAAGTAAATTAAGGTCCATTTATACCATGCAGTGTCATGCAGCTGCCGGAAAGAATGAGGCAGATCTCTGTGCGGGCAAGTGGCACAACCTCCAAGACAGACAGACAGATAGACACACAGATGCAGTGCAGTAAGGGTGTCGGTGCTGGACCAGGCTCTGACGCTTCCTAGCTGCATAACCTCAAACACATCATTAAAGCCCCCCAAACGTCCAGCCTCCACTGGGAACGCAATAGTCTCAGGTGAGCACAGAGCTAGGGCTCCCTAACTCGCACCGGGAAGTCCTTGCCACCCCTGGGGTGGGACAGAGCTCCCTTCCTCCTTCCCCTCCAGCCTCTAACCTAGAGACCAGAGCCAGGCTTCCCCCCTCCACAGTTCAGTTCAGATTTGTACCCAAGTTGTTCCAACAGGTGCCAGACTGTGCGAAGGAGGAGGGAAGGGTGCAGGGGTGGAGGGTTGCAGTGCTCCTTTTCCAAGTTCACCCTGGGTTGAACTCTGGGAGTTCCACCCACCTGCCTCCAACCCCCCCTTCTCAACCCTCAGCAGAGACATGTTAGAGAACAGGGAGGGGCAGACTCCTGGGAGGATCTCTAGCCCAGGCTCCAGATGGAGCTGGTGGGTCAATTCTTGTTCCCCATTCAGGATATCTGCCTGGAACCTCCTGGGCGTCCTGCCCAGCCAGGCCGCCTCCTGTGTGGCTCTGCATTAATCAGTTTCCCTCTGAGCCTCAGTTTGTTCATCTGTTAAAACACCCACTCTCACTTTGATGGGTTAAAGACATAATAATGGAAAAATGCATTTGTCTTGAGAGAATTCCATGGACTCTAGGCATCATTATTCTAGCCAAGCCACATGCACCCAATCCCAAGATGCTATAAACCCTGAACTCCCAGAGGAGTCTCCTGGGGGGTCCCCACCATTGAGGATGTGTCTCTGTTCACCCTATGGACCATGGGCCTCGAGGGGCCTTGAGAACAAAGCCTTCTGGAAAAAACAGACACACATGAAGGTGCTCCTTCCTTCCTTCCTTCCTTCCTCCCTCCCTCCCTCCCTTCCTTCCTTACTTCCTTCCAACACGCAGCAAGTGCATATTGAGTACCTAGTGTGACTGACGCTGTTGGGGCACCAGTGATAGAGGATGAACAAGACAGATAAGGTCTGGGGTAGACCTGCAGGCACACCTGCGCAGAACCTTCACCAGGTCATGTGTGCACTTGCCCTTGTACTGTGCACAGAGATGTCTGGCTCGCACCTAGAGAGATCATATCAAGATCACATGCGTGTAGATGTGCTTACGTAAATATCAAGCTCTACATTGCAAAGCCCCCCCATACACGCACACACACACAAAGGTCAAATCACACTTACGCACAGGCCCCAAATCAGTGTGCACTCACCTACTGACTGTGGGTGCGTTTGCATACACATGCGTGTGTTTGTGAACACACACCGAGGACAACATGTCATGCACAGACATCACAGGCCCACACACCCTTAGATCACATTATGCTCCCACAATATACACATACAGACAGACATGCACACACACACATCTCACACACACACACACACACTCACACACACAGCGTGCCCAGCTAACTATTGGGAAAAAACAGAGGTTGGAGAGAGGATGGTTTTTTGGGGGGGCGGGGGGTCCAGAGGTGTGCAATTCCTGCATCCCCAAGGAGAGGGGAGGCCAAGGACCGTCTCATACATTACAGGCTGGAATCCAGCCAGCCTCCCTCTCCCACCCCCCTGCTAAGGGCATTTTCAGGGGCAGGGAGGCAGAAGTGGAAGGGAGACTGCTTGATGCCCAGAGCTCCACCCAGGGCAGCTGGGCTGACCGAACCCTGTACCAGGAGGAGACTTGGGTTGTGGCCCTCAGCTCTGCCTAGCACTTGGGTTGTGGCCCTCAGCTCTGCCCTTCCCAATTGGGACCTACACCGGTTCATCTTTAAGACGGGGGTTAGGTGTGCCCGGGTGGCTCAGTTGTTAAGCGTCTGCCTTCGGCTCAGGTCATGGTCCTAGTGTCCTAGGATCGAGCCCTGCATCAGACTCCCTGGTCAGCAGAAAGCCTGCTTCCCCCTCTCCCACTCCCCCTGCTTGTGTTCCCTCTCTTGCTGTCTCTCTCTGTCAAATAAATAAATACAATCTTTGAAAAAAGAAGAAGAAGAAGAAGACGACGATGACGACAGGAGATAGGATACCCTGACAATCCCCTAAAGTGCCAGCCCTTCCCACCCAGCCAGTCTGGGATTCTGAGAACCCCTCTTCACCTGGCTAAGGTCCCCACCACAACGGTGGTTTCAATGCGGGTGGCTCTGCCCCCTAAAGGGCATTAGAGAGATACAAGAGGGTGGTTTTGGTCTTTAGCAATTACTAGGGATCACGACTGTCATTCAGTGGGTGGGTGCCAGGACACCTTTGTCAGGACAGTCCCACCTAAGAAAGACCTGTCGTGCATTGAATATCCTTTGAAAAGCCTGTTTATCCCATCCTTTACATACGAGGTGTTTTTGTTTTGTTTTTAAGTAGCCTCCATGCTCAGCGTGGAGCCCAATGCAGGGCTTGAACTCATGAGCCTGATATCAAGACCTTAGCCAAGATCAAGAGTCGGGCTAACCAAATGAACCACCCAGGGGCCTCTACATTCGAATATTTTTTAGTGTGGGTTTAATACATACTGAATCTTCCAAAGATGCAACTACTGAAGCCATTCTGAACTAGCAATCAGGTATAGCAATAATATTTTCTGCCCTTAAATGTAAAGGAGATATATATATGGGTGCAAGCATTTGGTTACTTAATTGATTCCTGTGGTGTGATCATGCCACAGTATTTATCTATGGAAGCAGAGGGCCTTTACCTCTCTTAGGGCAGTATATAGTTTGGCTTTTGAAATTAGGTGTGTAGCTAGGCTTATTATCTAGGAATACCATCACAGGAAAATAAAGAACGCGTTTTAAAATCGTGTTCTCAACTGGGCCTGAGGAGTCCGCCGCGGTCCCGGGCGCCCTCAGCTGGCTATCTTGGGAACTGCAGAGCGAGGGCTACGCGGGCTCCAGCACCAGGGACAGCGCCCCGGGACAGCGCCCCGGGCGTCTCTCCTGGGGCGAGCGAGGGCCCCGAGGGCGCCGGAAGGAAGCGTCTTGTGCTCTCGGCTGCGCATTCGCCAACCCCGCACTCCTCACTCCTCCCCTCGTGCGGAGGTGGCCCCCACAGACTGCCCTCTCCCTTCTCCCGAGCGCGAACTGCCGCGCCTCTCCCGGCCCACAATGGCACACCTGCGCGCCACAATGGCGGCACCTGTGCCGCCGCCCACCGTGTTCCCGCCGCCCCCTCTCCCCCGGGACCCGTTTCCTCTTCGTGTGCAGATCATAGGGCCGCACCTACGCGCCCTGGATCCTCTATGATCCCCACAAAAGCCCCAGATGATGCAAGAGTTCTATGTCAGCGGTGACTGATGGGGAAACTGAGGCTTGTAAACAGAGCAGAGCCAGCTTCTGACGCCCCCATCACATATGCAGGCACCCCAGCTCAGTAAGAGCAGCGATAGTTCCCGAGGCCCTGTACCAAGCATTCTTGTTGATTCAGTCGTCCTGACCACCCTGTAAACTAGGTGCAATTATCACCCCCTGTTCACAGACCAGGAAACTGAGGCCCTGAGGGGCTTGCCCCAGGGTTAGTAGAAGTAGAAGTGACTATAAGACCCTCTGAGGTCTTAACTCTACTCTGAGTCCTTCTCAGGGACTCCTGCCAAGAAGAAAGCCTTTCGAACAGCACTTGCAGCTCTGCCGTGACACCCTTGGAGGCCTGAAAGCCTCCTGTAGTCAGGGGTTGGATGGGGTGGTTGCACAGGAACCCCCCCTCCCTCACAGGGGAACTCCTATCTCCCCATCCCCGCAGAATTAGCCTCACAAAGTACTTCCCCAAGGCACAAAAGTAGGTGCTTCATAAATACTTGTTGTTTGGCTGAAGCCCTGCCTTCCAGGAACCTGGTTTCTAAATGCAAAGCCACACAGCCTGGGCACAGAGCCTGGACACGGAGCAGGGCAGCGTGAGCCATCGGGTAAGGGCACAGACATGAGAGCCAGAGAGTGGGGCTCCAGCCCACTCCTGAGCTGTGCGACCCTAAGCCTCAGTTCCGCCTCCAGAGAGCAGAGATACACTAGCTGGAAGCTCACAGAGCGATGACGCTTGGTAGAAGAGGTGGTGCACAGAGTGGACTTAGCCCAGTGCCTTGTGCCCCCGGAGGGCATGCACGGTGGTGGCTGCTGATGCCATTGTCAGCGGGGTCTTCCTGGGGATGGACAAAATCCAGAGGCCCCTGCTGAGTCATGCCCCCATTTCCACAGGGTAAATCAGGCTGCAGCGTGCTCCACAGGTGAGTTGGAGAGCAAAGAAAGAGGTGGAAAAATGCACAGTCTGTGGCGGGGTCGGGGGCAGGAGGAGGGGGAGAGGCAGCCATCGTGCATGGAGGCTGGGAGTTTAGGAAAATCTGGAGACCCACAGCCTCCCTGCCTCATCTCTGAGCCTCGGCTCCCTGCCGTGGACTCCGGATCAGCTCCCTGGTCTCCTCAGCACAGTAGGCACTCCATAAATGTTCAGTGAATGAATGAATGATGTCTTAGGTTGGCTATCGAACAAAAAGAAAGATGAAAGCAATTTTATTCCTATCGTATTACATTGGGGGTTGACATAGGCATGGGTTGGAGTCAGATGGACCTGTGTTTGAACCCTCGCCTCTGTCACTTTCTGGGCCATTTTCATAACCTCTTGAAACTTCAGTTTCTTCATCTGTAAAAGGGATGGTAATGATAATAAAAGCACTTACCTCACAGGGTTGTTTTTGGGATTCAATGTAAAGTGCTCAGCCCTGGCATACAATAGGCATGCAATAAGTAGAGGTTATCTTTGGTACTGTTACTGGACATGTGCTGGCATAGCCATGCACTGAGTCATGAGACCCGGGTCCCAGGCCCAGCTCTGCCACTGGCTCAGTGTGACTGTGGGCAGGCCCCTACCCTTCTGGGCCCAGTTTCCTTCTCTGTATAATGAGGGCTCTCCAAGGCACATTCTCAGTCTGGTTTTCTGGGGCAGCCAGACACATCGGGCAGGAGGCCTCCAGGGAACAGCTCTGCCCCTCAGCTCAGAGAAGGAAAGTGTGTTCCCATGACAGGGAGGAAGGCGGGCATCACTGATACCCGCCCTGTTCCCGCTTCCACACATCTCAGAACAGAACCAGCCCCCCAAGACACTGCCCCCTGGCCTGCACCTAATGCAGAGATAGTCCTGGAGCCACATCACATGAGCTCTGAGCCTCGGCGGTCCCAGGATGGTGCAATGGGCCCAGGGGGAGGAGAGATCTGGGTTTGGAGCCCAGGACCAAAGCTAGCTGTGTGCTCTGAGGCCCATCTCTTGGCCTCCCTAAGCCTCAGTTTTTCTCTGCTGCCAAGTGGGGAGGTGACTAACAACCACCCCCCGAGTTCTGCCAGCCCCAAGGGCTCTGGCGTGCATAAGAGGCACCCCAGATGTGAAAGCCCTTTGTGAATTGCTACCATCGGGTGTAATCATAATAATTATTATCTGTAAAACAAGGGGGTTGGACCAGCTGATCCCATGGGCTCCTCTCCAGCTCTGATGCTGAGGATTTCTCGGTTTCTAAGCTGGGAATTTATGCAGACACAGGCCAGGAGATGCCAGGGTCTGTGGGATTGTACATCCCCGGGAACCTCTGCAAAAAAATCTCCCCATTCATCTTCTTCTCCCAACCCAGCCTGGGCGCTGAGCCCCAGGGACAGGCCACAGCGAAGGGGAAAAGGAGGAAGGAGGACCTGGGAGGTTCAGGGCTGTGTCTTCAAGGTGTGGGGACAGCCCCAGAGTGTGAACACCCTTCCCCACCCCTGCCCAGAACTGCCACCATTCCCTAAGGGCTCGGCCTGTTCCTCTCTACTGCACCCTTCCCCTAGCCCCATCTAATTCTGCATGCAGTAGGCCAAAGCAGTTAAAAGTGGAGTCAGACAGCCCATAATTCAAATCTCAGCTCCAGCCACACACCAACTGGATGACCTTGGGCAGGCCATTTAACCTCTCTGAGTCTCAGTGGGTCTAGTAACGGTTGCTCTGAGGATTAAATGAGATCCATGCAATGAGTTCCTTAGCATAGAGGCCCACATACTGAAAGGACTCAATTCATGCCCCCCACCTGTGTTCTATCACTCAGCCTCTATTCTGCTTCTCCCTTGCTAGAACCTTCCTGGTGGTTGTTATGTTATCTCTGAGCTGGCTAACTAGTCCCCACCCTGGCTGACCTAGGGTAGGCTCCAACAATGTGGCACGGGGGCAGGGGCAGGGGCCAGGTCCCAGGTTTCTCCTGCCCATCAGGGGACGGCAGCAGGCCATACCTCCCCAGCCAGGGAAGTGCGGGGGCCTGCCTGGTGACTGGGACAAGTGAAGGCTCTGCCCCAAGGGCTCTGTCCTGTCCTGTGGCTAGGGGCATGAGGTCCTACAGGAGAGACTGCAAGGACACCTGTATGCACCTAGAAGAGCTCCAATATCTCAGGTAGAAGCAGGTGGTGAATGGGACAAGGCTGGAGCCACATACGTAAAGCTTTCAGCCCGTGGTATCCACAGCCTGCTGCCGGGGCTGACGTGAGCAGTCTGCCAGGGCTGGATGGCCTCTCTTTGGACCTCCGAGATCAGGAAAAGGCAGGAGGGTGGAGGTTTGCCCACCACCAGGGGGCCTCGTCAGGGCAGTCCCTTGCAGGTAGATGGCACAGCCTACTCTTGAGAATGAGGGAATCCAGGCTGCCCCAGCAGTTCCGGCACCAAGCATGCAAGCAGCAGAAGAGAGAAAAGTTCTCGAGGTCACCTTCCATCGGCCGCCTCCACCCCGCCCCGAAAGCCCTCACTTAGAGGAGTGGGACCTTGGAGAAGGCTGTCTTCCGAGCTGGGGGTCAGGGTAGCTTTCCCTCACAGACTTGAGGCCAAGAACTCAGGAGCAGAGCAGAGGGCTGGACCCACATGGCTGCCCCTTCCACCTCCCACAACGGCCGGGCTGCGGCAGGCATGTGGCTCCTGTGGCCTTGAGCAGGTCACGGCCTCTCTGGCGGCTCAAGAGTCTGTCCCTGCCCACTGTCCACCCAAAATCTCAGCAGCCCCAAATTCTCAGGGGAGCCTGGGGAACAGGTAGTTACAAGAAACAGCACGATTCCCCCAGAGACACAACACAGCTGAGCCACAGATTTATCGCATCGTCTTACCAGCTAAGTCTCATCAGAGCCGCGCTACAAAGGCAGAAACCGCAGCCGCCCATTCCACAGATGGAAAGGGGGGCTCGACTTGCTTGAGATCACCCAACTAGTGGGGTGGGGTGAGCAGGGGAACATGGGTCTCCTGGTTTCCAGCAGAGATGGCAGTCCCCTAGTTCCCTGAGCATTTGGTGCCTCGGTCCTCTCGCCTGTCTCAGACATGGAAAGATGCTCTTTGCACACACGAGGAAAACTAGACTCAGGGCAACAGCCAATGGAGCCATTCTTACACAGCGGGGCAGGGCAGAGAACAGTGCCAGGCCAGCCCCTCCCTCTGGACTGGTGAGAAAGTACCCAAGGCCTGCCCACGGAAGGTTCAGCCGGTCCCTCTGCGGGTCTCCCCACTGGCTTTCAGGGAAACGCAAACTCCTCCGCCCGGCATTCAAGGCCTTCCATGCGCTGACTCCAGCTCATCCCTACACGCCCCTTCCACGGGAGCCAAGCTGGTGTCCCGATACCCACCTCTCATGCTGTAGCCAGTCACGCCACCAGAAGCACCATCACTCCCCTGTCCCTATGCAGCTCATAATTCCACGAAGAGCCCCCGTTACCACTTACGACTGCCTGCCGTGTGTCAGGCACTGACCCCTCCTGGGGGAGCCAGCCACCTCCTGGGATCGCAATGCCAACTGCCTTGGAAATGTGGAGTCACGGGAAAAAAATCCCCACTACCCCAAAACCTTGAAGAAAAGCCTTATATTTTTCTCGATGTAATAAAATATTTGAAGTTTTTAAAATAGATTGTTCTTCATGTTTTCCTGGTGTTTGGTTTTCCTTCCGTGCATTTCTTTCTCTGCGCTCAGCTCTGTGCTTTTCAAAGCGGCTCCCAGCCGTCATGTGTGATCTGCACAAACAACACTCCCAGGTAGGCAGGCGAACAAGGGCTCAGCGTCCCTGGTCTATGGAGAAGGAAGGAGGCACACGGAGCCTAAGTGGCTGGTCCGAAGTCACACAGCAGAGACTGGACTTGGATCCCTGATGACTCCCAGCCCACCTCCTTTTAGTTCTCAACAAATCCCCGCCATGAGCAGCTGGGCACTGCCTTGAGTACTGGCCTCCATCAGGCTCTTTTAACCTTTGAAACAGCCCCATCCGTGAATAAAGTGGGTGATCGCACTTTATACATAAAGAAACGGAGCCTTGGGGGCGCCTGGGTGGCTCAGTCCATTAAGCGTCTACCTTCCGCTCAGGTCATGATCTCAGGGTCCTGGGAAAGAGTCTCACGTCTGGCTCCCTGCTCAGTATGGGAGTCTGCTTCTCCCTCTCCCTCTGCCCCTCCCCTGCTCGTGCTCCCTCTCTGCCACTCTCTCTCTCAAATAAATAAATAAATAAAGTCTTTAAAAAAAAAAGGAAAAAGAGGCTCGGGGAGATGAATTAACTTGCCTTAAGTCAGGTGGTCTGCTTCCAGAAGGCTGCGCAGGGGCGGGGGGCTCCTATTGGCAAGGTATTTACTAGTAGGGTGGGCACAGCTCTCCACCTCGTTGAGCCTTACTTCCTCCTCTGAGATGTGGTCACAGTAACATCACACTGGGCTGTGGAAGGGGGCAAATGATGCCACACTCAGCTCATCTCTGGTGGCCCCGGTGCCTGTCACAGTCCCTAGGACACACTACAGGCTCAGGGAATGCTTACCAAGTGCGCCAATGAGATCCCTGCCATTGTGCCAGCTCACGGCACGAGGATCCTAGGTTTGGCTCCTTTCTTCCAGTGGGACTCCCCTGTTTTGGGGTGTCTCTCCACTAGCACCCCTCTGCCTCTTCTCCCTTCCTCCTCTGAGTCACTGCCTGTAAGTGCTAGTCTTAGCCCTAAAAATAGAGCACGTTTGGGGGCATACAAATCCCTCCAGATGTTAAACTACCATGGCAGCCCCTTGCCTGCGCGCAAGTGCCCCTCTGTTGGCCCTGGCGTGGCCATCCCAGGAAGTCCCAGGGCTGACAGCCCCTGCTGCACCTAGTGTGGACCTAGAGTTCTCAATCTGCTAGAAGTCCTTAGCCAGGGGCCCCCATCTCGCCCCACGATGTCCAGCAGAGCCAAACTTCCTTTCCTCATTGGCAGAAGGGCCGCCACCTCACACCTCACCCTCGCTGGCCAGGCTGAGCTGCGTGCCAGAGCTGGAGCTGGGCCCAGAGAAGGGAGCTGATTTGCCCGGACTACCCAGCCAGCAAGAGGCAGGGCCAGGCCTGGCCTCAGAACCAGCACTCTGGCAAGCCGAGGTTGAGTGCCCGAATGAGAATGGCAAAGCCCAGAGCCCCTTACCGCCCCCACGCAGCCTCTGTCCGCCCTGGAGACCTTATCAGAGCCCACACACGCATCTCTCAGAAGCTGCTCCCCAGCGATCCTCGCCCCTCCGGGGGGACAGCCAGGGTGCCGGGGCGCGGCCTGGCGGAGGATCTCGGAGGATTCCCTTCCCTTCGCACCAGCTGGCCCCCAGCCTTGCTGGGAGGGCAAAGCAGAAGCCAGCACTTGGCGAGGCCTCCTGGCAAAGTGGCAAAGGAAAGGGAACTCCAGGGCCTCTTGCGCTGCGGGGTGTCCTGTCCTGGGAGGGGCCTGTGCAGCAGCACTTTCAGGGACAGCCGAAGGGCAGCAGGGTGGAGAGGCTCCTGTGGCAACCTGGCAGGTGGGGGGGGGCAGGAGAGGAGGGTACATGGAGGGGGAAACACCAGGCACCCTCCCAGCATTCTTAGGGTCAGCCGAGCGGGGTTCACGTGAAGCAGAAAAGAAGGAAGAGGAGGCTTTGCTGAGGCGGGGCGGTCAGAGGGCCCTCTGCCACCCCCTCCCAGGGTGATGAGGAGTTCACGTCCCACACGTAGGAAACTGATGTAATGCACACGTGTGTGCACCCGTGGTGGCCCGGGTGTGGGTGGGTGCATATCTGCCGGGTTCGTTTTTAAGGGCGTGAGGCTTTCTTGTGCTCTTTCCCGTGTGCGTGTAGGGCTCACGCGTGTGCCCGGGAGGGGTTCACAGAAGCAGCTGTCAGTCCGACAAGGGCTTCTAAGGAGGCTCTCCTTGCCACAACCACCTCCATCTCTGTGTGTCTGCGTGCTGGGCAGGGTGTCTCTTGGGGTCTGCAGCGTCCGCCAGTGCGGGAGGCAGGGGTCTCGGCCTGTGCGTGCATGTGCCTGGGTCTGGGTCTCGGGGTCTGTGTGAGTTGCGCCGTGTTTTCGTTGGTGTCTGGCTGCTTCCGCAGCCTGTGTGGCTGCCGGACAAAGGCTTCCACAGACAGACAGGTGGTGTGGAAGACAGACCTGCCCCAGGAGTCCTCTCAGCTCTGGAACGTGGCAGCCGGGCAGGGGGTGGGGTGGGCTGAGAGGGAGCTAACGCAGGGGCTCAGGGCTCCCTTACTCCAGGCCAGCACAGACGCCGCGGGGTCCTGAGGCCTGAGCGGTAAAGACCCCCCGGGGGGCCAAGCAGACCCTCTGCATTTCGAGAGGCCAAAGGAAGAATCCTCCTTGTCTCATAGGGGATGGAAGGTGCATAGTGCCAGGAGAGGGGTCTCCTGAGACCCCTGCCGGTAGGCATCACAGAGAAGGGGAGCAGGCTTTACCCAAGGAAAGCTGTGAGTCCCAGGCTGGGAACGACCATCTGGCTGTGGGAAGGGGCAGCCAAGCAAGCGCCGGGTCTGGGAGAAGAGGAAGGTCTGAGTTCTGGCCCCTGAAGAAAGGTGGAGGGGTTCTCCTTAACCTGAGCCAGCCTCCCCACCTCCCTCCAGATGCACCCTCACCGCCCCAAGCAGCACAGGGCACCAGCGGACCACTCCACTCGGCACAGACCCCACCCCCTCACCCCCAAAGATCCACCTCGATCAGGAGTCAGATGACTGATGCTAACCACAGCAGAGGCGACTGCGTGACCTTGGGCAGTTTATTTAGCCTCTCGAAGCCTCAGTTTCCTCATCTGCGCAATGGAGACCTCAGTGTGCATGCACGCGCGCACACGCCCCACCTGACACTGCTGTGCATGGGAAAGGTGCTCGTGCCCCCTGGGGACTAATCCTTACCTAGAATCCTTTCTGAGGCCATTAAGGCACCCCTCCACTTCCCCAGACCCTCCAACTGCAAGAGGGGAGCTCAGGGGGTGGCTGAGGCCTGGATGAAGAAATAGGGGGATTTCTGGGGCCAGCTGGGCAAGACCACCCCCCACCCCCACTCAGTGGCTGCCCTCTTCCCATTCAGGATCAACTTAGCTGATGTTCTCCCGTTACCAGAAAACAGACCCTTCTCCCCCACCCCCACCCCCCAGCTTCTTCTTCCAGACATGGTCAGGAAGGAGGGACCACTGCCAGCCTGGTAGGGTGAGCGAAGAGCCTGGGACCCAGCTCCCTTTTGGAAGGAAATGACGCCTCCTACTTCATTTCCCCTCTGCCTTCTCTCTGTCCTGACCCAGCTTCTCTCAGTGGCCCTTCCTGCTGGCCTCTGACTACGCCAGGGACGGAGTGAAGCACGGGGACAGATGCCAATGTGCCATGTGTGAGGGGTGGGGTGTCCTTCTTGATTCCACCCCCAGGCCTGTGCTATGGCCCCAGCGAGGACTTGGGGGTCACGCACAGGTTGGGGTCTAACCGCCACGAAGAGAGGGCTCTCGCCTCCTGAGCTGGGGTGTGTGTGTGTCTGTATGTGTGTGCGCGCGTGTGCGCGCGCTGGCGCGCGCGCCCAAGCCCAGGCACCCCAAGGCTGGCACCAAAGCGTCTGCGGGGCGCAGGGACCGCCCTGTGGATTCCCACCGAGTCCTCAGATCCTGCGGAGCCAGGGGAGGGAGGCGGCGAGGGGGCGCCCGACTGCGTGACGCGGGTGCCCTGCTCCGCGGCGGGTCAGAGACAGGGGCGGGGGGAGTGCGCCCTGTCCCCGGGAAAGCAAGGACATCACCGCCCTCTCAGCTCAGGGTCGTGGCCCTGAGGACCCCCACTTCCGTCCTCTGAGGACCGGAGCGCCTCCTGCGGGGCGTTAAGGCCCGGGCCCCTGCGTCCAGTTCTCCCTCCTGCACCCACGGCGCCCCCTCCCCAGGCCGAGGGCAAGCGGGACTCCCACCCAAGCAGGGGGGTGGGACCCGCGCCCCCTCAGCGGCCTCCTGGACCAAGTCCCGCAGGCGGTGGGGGCGCTCAGCCGGCTCAGCCCAGGCCTGGCCCCCCACGCCCGCCTCCGGCCGTGGCCAACCCGGCCCGCGCCCCCTCCCGCCGACCCTCGGGCCCCGGGTCCCCGCCTGCGCGGGGTCCTGGCGGCCGGCCGAGGGGAGCCCGCGGTACTGCCGTCCCTTCCCCGTCCCCGGGCCGCACCCGGGCGGGGCGGACTCACCCGCGGGCCTGGGCCGGGCGTCCTGGGCTCGGCACTCCGGTGCCCGCGGCGGCCGCTGCAGCTCTGCTCGGACGCGGCTTCGCGTTCGCCGCCGCCGCCGCCGCCGCCGCCGCCGCAGTTCGGGGAGGGGGGGCGTCACGTGACCGCGGAGCGCTGCTTCCCCGGCGCAGCTCCCCCCGTCACTGCGGAGCCCGAGCCGCGGGCGAGGGAGCGGGAGCGGCGGAGGCCCCCGCCCTGCCGGCCCCCGCGCGCCCGGCGCCCCTCACAGCGGTCCCGGCGGCGGGCGCTCTGTGCCCCCATTTCACAGGTGGGGAAACTGAGGACCAGAGAGCGCAAAGACTGGCTCAAGGTTACATGGCTAGACTGTGGCAGGGCCCGGGCGAGGACCCGGCGATCCGGCCAATAGCTGGTGCTCAAAGGGGAGGGGGACAGCTTCTGGGGTCAGTGGGGGTGACGGGAAAGGTGGGGGACACGCCCTAGGCCCCCATGTGCTCCGCGTGTCTGCAGGGGCAGGGAGGAAGGAAGAAGCGCTGGGTTAGGTGGGCCAGGAGCCTGTGCCCCAACATCGCGTCCTCCGCACAGGGAAGCTTAGTGTGAGTCCTCCAACAGCCGGCCGAGTCGTGACCACTCCACCCCCAGCCGGTTAGCGGCTCTTGGATATCCTCCCTGGACTGGGCAGCTCGCTCCCCACTCCCAGCCTAAGCCGGAAAGGGGGAGGCGAGCCTCAGCCTCTAAAGAAGAAGTGGGGGGATCAGCGGCAGGGGGCAGGTAGGGTCAGGATGAGAGTTGAAAGCTCAGGCAGATAGGGGCTACAGGCATCACTTTAGTTCACCTGCTGAGACCCAGAGAAGGGAAGAGATTTGCCCAAGGTCACATGCAAGTCAGCAGCAGCAGCTCCCTGGCCTCGCTGGGGGAACTCCACTTGTGTCACACATCTCCCTTTTCTTCTCCCCTGGGCTCCTCTTTGAAGAGCAACCCTGGATGAATGGAGGGAATGGGCCGTGTGTCTTCAGGGCCAGAGCTCTGGGGGGCAATGGGCGAGGGTATGCTTGGTGACCCCACGATCATGCCCCGAGTCACATATAACACTGATGTTAGAGGGGACCTTTGAGACCTCTGGATCTCACTCCCTTGCTCTAATAACTGGGGAAACGGAGTCTGCAAAAGGTGGAGACAAACCTCCATCTCAGCAACCATTTAGAATTAGTGGACCAAGCCAATGGGACCCTCTGAGGTCAGAGGCCAGGAGGCCCACTTCACAGACAAGTGAGGGAGGACTCAAGCCTTGTCTTCACTTATTCAACCTCTGTATTGAGCACCTGCTGTGTTTAACAGGGGATTGTCAGTTCCACCTCCCACCCACCCTCCATCCTTCCAGCCACAAGGACTGCATTTCATTAAGGAGAAGATCTGGGACCACAGCAACCCTTACGCTAGCCTCTGCACCAGGACACACAGGCCCCTGAGCTTTCAGTCCCATGGGTGCTGGGACCAGGGCCATGTTTCTCCACCAAGACTCTCACCCAACCAAGAAGAGATTGTAATTAATAATGAGGACATGGCTCATGCTCATGCCACCTCCAACGCCACCTGCAAATGCAAACAGGCAGAGGGGAAGTGTGATCAGTCCTTGCGTCCAGTTCTCCCTCCTGCAAGCTCTCGCCAGCCATGCTGGGAAAGAGGCCCCAGCCCAGGGCTTCTCAGACTTCGAACAGCATGGGCGTGGCCTGAGCCTGGTGCAGAGGGTCTGGAGCTCGAGCTCCTTCTAATGAAGCCAAGCAGTGTGGCTGGTGCTGCTGGGCCACAGGCAAGCCTTCTAGCAGCGCTGGTAGGACGAGATTGTCAGGGCAAGAGGAAGACAACTGCTGGGACTGAGGCCAGAGGCCAGAGGCTTGGAACATCACCTGCTGACTCTGAGCCCCCCACCCCCACCCCAGGGGGCCCTTGATTTCCTGCCCAGCACTGCACCTGGATCCCCCCCAGGATCCATGAGCGCTGTATAGTGGGTTCAAAGCTGTAATGAACCAGCAGTGAAATGAGGTTGGTTTAGGCACTGCTGGGGATGGCGGTGCAGAAGGGACTTGTGGCTTACCGACTGCCCCAGACAGGTGTGTTCGTTAGGGCACAGGTAGCGGCAGATGATTGGTGGAATAAAATCCCATTTGAGACAGGCTGGCTGAACGCCTAATGGCCTTCCAGGACTGGAAGCCTGGCTGGCCTACAGTACGGCTGGGCTCACACACCTCAGGAAGGACACAGAGATTCCAGAGTTCTCAGAAGCACCACATCGCCTCCCATCCTCCGGCTTTTTTGTACCCCGGGCCAGATGGATCCTTGAATTCAATTCGGATCACAGTCCCTGTGTCTTTTTCCTGCTTCGACTACTCCCCCTCCATGCTGTGAAACAGTGAGGCCATGGGCTCCCAACTCTGGCTAATGGTAATTAGCTCATGGCTAATGGTACGACTCCAGACTGTGAGTGGAGGCCGAGGCAGAGTGGAGACCTGAGACAGCACAAGAGGGGCAGACAGAGGCAGCAGTGGTGCGAAAACACACTAAGCGAGCAGTTGCAGCTGTGACCTTTCATGGTCTGGACTGGCAGACTCCAAGGTCCCCAAGGGCCTAAGAAGGTCCTACTGGCACAGGGGGACGGCCTATACCCGACCCTGGCTGAGTAGGCCACGGAACGAAGGCTCTGCTGTGCCAAGCCTCTCTATTCCTTCTTTATAATCAAGGAGCTTTCGATTACAGCGTTTTTCTTTACAGAAAACCTCAGTGCGAGAGGCTTATAATCTCCACTGTGTTCTGGGGGGTACCATTCTGAGACTGTCAGGGCCCCTGGGGTGAAGGCAACACGTGCCATAGGGGGCTGGGCACGCAGCCTGGCATGGAGCCGGGGGACTGAAGGGAAGATTGGACAAAGGCCCCAGAGCTTTCCTTTCCCTGGCCTATTTCAATCCAAACCACTCAGGACTGACCGCTCACGCATGGCTGCCTCTGGGCACAAGCCTTTTCTTTTTCAAACACTTAATACACTGCAACCTAGCCGCCACCCCTGCCCTCCCGACTGCTGAAAAATGAAAGCTGGCTTCAAAAAATCTGACATCTAAGAAGGCTGGAGAATGAAAACGTGGGTGGCACAACAGTAAACTCAGAATAATGCACGAGGGAGTCCTAAAAGGGGCAGCTGCCTCCTGGAAAGAACCCCGCTCTCCGTCCCCCTCCCCTGCACCAGATCAAAGGGGAGAAAAGTGGGGATAGGGGCTGCCCAGCAGGAAAAGCAGGGGAAGAAACCTCAAAAGCGGTGGGTCCCTAAGGTGTGCTATGCATGGAGCAGGAGTAAAGTCTAGGAGGGGCTGGGAAACAAGAGCTGCAGGGATGGCTGGGGGCACAGTTCCACCCCACCGAGAACAAGACAGGATGGGTGGGGGGGCTGCCATGCTGATGCTGGCTGCCCCGGGGGCCCCACTGTGGGGTTACAGAAGTCTTTGGCTCATGAATGTGAACATAGCCAGGGAGTCCTTATTTTGAGGACAAAAGAGACAAGCCCAAAGGTGGGGGCAGCCCTGGTCACACCAAGGCAATAGAAAGCTCTCTCTAGGGGTCTTACCGGCACAGAGCAGATCTTGGTGTTCATTCATTTTTCCTTGCTGAGAACATATCATGTGGCTACCGTGGCGACAGTGAGAACGAAGATGGCTCGAGCTCCCACACTCAGGGACAACAGTCAGGCACTAAATAGGTTGATTCCTTTTCTGCGCCCAGAGCAGTTTTTGGTGCAGACCTAAGAAAGATCCAGCCCAGCCCTACCTCTGGCTCCCAGTAAGACAAAAATAAACATTTCCCTCTAGCTCCAGAAGTCTAGATAGTCTAGCACTGCTTGGGTCCTCGTTCAGCCGGAGAAGCAGCACATGCTGCACACGGGAGAAGACGCCGCGAAAACAGGGGTATAAACCAGCCAAAGAGGCAGCTTGCAGACTGGTAAGAGGAGGGAAGTCCTTAGAGGGGGTCTAGCCGGGTGCTTTTCCAAATGCACTCCCTAGTGCATCCTCAAGGGGGTAGGTGGGTGTGGGAGTGGAGCCGCAGAGACAGGGCCCGGCGTCTCCCCCCAGCTAGGTCATGTTTGACAACTTAGACACATCCAACTTCCTTTCAGGGAGAACACTTGCGCCCCAAGGGGAACACATTTGTCCAGGAACATAGAAAGAGCTAGTAGCACTTGAGTGTTCCCTTGGTTCTATATACAAATAAACCGGAAGAATAACGGAAGGGAGGAGGGGGACCAAGATACGAGTGTGCAGAAGTCAGTGTGCCAACGAGCAATGATTTAACCCAGGCAGTGGCCGCCTAGGCCTGCCAGTTTCCCTGGGGTGTGTCCCCCACTTCCTGCGGCCCAGGGCCTGCCTCCCCTGGCAAGGAAGAACACAGATCTGGAACTCAAGCTGCCATTCCAGCTGCTGTTAGAAGCCTGGCTCCTGCTCTGGTTGAGACGGTTTCACTCCACAGGCCCGGGCCTAGGCAGTCTTAGCCAAGTTCTTGAAAGCAGGGATTTCTGGGTTTGTTTGTTTTTTTCCTTCAGCATGTTGTGGGGAGGGGTGGGAACAGACAATGCCCTCTATTTGAGATCAATACAGTAATTACGTCGGACAAGCTCTTAGGACTAACTTCAGGGAAAATTCAGACAGCTTCATGAATGAGAAAGTGTGAAAACACAGTATGGGAAGAGCCAACATGTCACTTATGCTTGTGAGATGGCATTTGGCAACAGGAGCTGCTGCTTCGGGGACCGTGCTCTGGCCTCTCCTGGGTGGGATACAGCAAAGGCTCGGGCAGTAACGGGAGGTCCCAGTACGGAAGGCAGACCAGTGTCACCTACAGAAGGTCATACCGCTCCTAGCAAGTCACTCTGAGATGAAATCTGCAACCCCCTTCTTCCCAAAATCTCATGAAGCTCCGAAAAGATACTTAAATCTTACCATATGAAGAAATGTCACCAATTCGCCTGAAACGTATGCGTTTTTAAAATTGATGTGCTTTGGTGAGCCGTATGCTGTACACGTTTGGTAAAACCGGTCTGTGGCGTATTTGTTGGGGAAGGGGAAGCACAGAAATGCCTTCTCCACGTACTCCACTCGTGAATAATATTTTTCGCTCAAGTCTCAAGAGGTATATAAAAAATGAAAAGCATGTGATTCCTCTGCATTGCACCGCGCTCCCCAGTGCCCCCACAGCCCTGCCTCTGCAGCTCACGGCACCTGTTCCCCACGATCTTGGCAATGACAATCAAAACATCGGAAGCTCCCCTCTAGGGCAGGACCTGACCATCACAAAGACATAAATCTTCAACACACATTCTAAACGTGTTTCAAATACCTTTCAACATGACCCTGTAAACAGAATCAAGGCAGCTTACGGTCTGGCCATTAGCTTCATTTTCCTTACCGGCCAAGAGGAAAGATTTATGTAACAGGATGATTGAACACCTGTCCAGTCACGATTTCAGCTCTAAGGGCTTCCAGCATAAGGTGCACGCTGAAGTTCTGAGAGAAGGGGTGCGGGGAGGCTTAGCAATGTGGCTCCATGACTCCTTCTAGAAGACTTGTGGGAAGATTCCATGGCGTTCCCTCACAAGGACTAGAGTTATTCTAATTACAAAGAATAATACACAGCACTCTACCCCAACGACATTTACTACCGCTTGATCTTCAGTGTGGGAGGGTAAACAAGGCAGCAAATATGGCCTCCTTCTAAGAAACAAGGAAACTAAGACAAAGCAAAGCAACTTTGCTTAGTTACACGGTAAATGGTAGAATTATCTGGAAACAGGTGACACGACTTCTCAGACTTGCCATTTCAACACCCACCTACACATGGATGTGCCGTACCGACCAGCTGGCAGACTCCTTGGCCCAACAGCCAGCCTTAAAGACCAAAGGTCTGAGGGTGTAGGAGACGGAGAGGTGGTTTTGTGGCCCTACTAGACTCTTGCCCTGGCATGGACTCAGGGAAATAGCTAAGTGGTACCATGTACGAATGTTTACAGTTTGCATTTTCATGAACAACGCATCCCAAGAATGTTGATCAAATCCCCAGCAATACCCGTGTGCACACGATGTCTGGGGCTTGGGGGCGGTGAACTGTTAGCCTTTAGAATCAGAGATGTAGCTGGTGACAAAACCGTGTGCCTTGGAGGTGGGTGTGGGACACAGGGTGTTGACAAATGGGTGATAATCTCCTTAAAATGAAAATGCTGGCTTTTCATCGGACTGAACTCTGTTCACAGTCCCCTGCAACACTGAGCAAACAGAACGTTACGAGGCCAGAGAGAAAGGATGTGATACTCCTCCATGATTCAGTAACAGGAAGGACAGGCTTTAAAGCTCATGCTCATTTCACTTCAGTAGCTTGTTTGGACAGAGATCAATCATCCCCCGGGCATCTGAAACAGGTTCTTCAGAACCAGAATCAGCTTCAAATATTAACCAGGGTCTGATCAACAAGTCCGTGACTGCACAGACCACTCACTGGAGACTGAAAGTCAAACAAATTCACTCTGGATTAGGATTTCATGGAAATAAAGGGACACTCATTTCTTTTTAATTTTGCAGAAAGGTAAGAGTAATTCTCAACAACCAGGTTCATTAATACACAGGAAGATTTCCCCAGGGACTGAAGATGTCCAAATGGCAACCCGTATTTCAGGTAATGTCAACAAGCTGTCCCAGCATGGCCTGCAGTACACAGTGGTTTGGTCTTAAGGAGTGGTCAGAAACGTTAAGGGGGAAAATCTCAGAGTTCCTAACACCTTCTACCAAGAACTGCTCTGGTGCATGGCGTAAAAACCTCACGGAGGGACGCCGGGGTGCCTCAGGCGCTTGGGCGACTGCCTTTGGCCCAGGTAATGATCCCAGGGTCCTGGGATCGAGTCCCCCACCGGGCCCCTTGCTCAGTGAGGAGTCTGCTTCTCCCTCTGCCTGCTGCTCCCACTGCTTGTGCTGTCAAATAAATGGGTAAAATCTTAAAAAACAAAAAACAAAACCTGATAGTCTCTGCACTTCAATGTGGTCAAAGCCCGCAAGACAATTGGTCTCCACCTATTTATAAATGTGAAGCAAGAACTGGGTTTTGGGTTATACCTTGTACCTGTTTTCCCGGTGCAAAGGGGCGAGGGTGGCAGTGCAAGGACACTGAATACACGCATACAGCTCTTTGTAACTGCTCACCCTGGCTGGGAGCCCTAGGCCCCAGGCTGAGTCTTCTAAACCTCCAGGAGAATAGGTGCGGCCTGTGGATGCCGTCTCGTTGTCTGGGGCCTGCGCTCCTGCATTTCTTTCAGGTCATCTCTACACCCTACATGGGCCACAGCATCACCACCGTGAGGTCGAGTCACACACTCTTCCAGCTGAGCCAGCCAGGGTATCCTCCGCTCCCCCCGCCCCCGCCAAGATTTTATTTGAGTGAGTGAGCGTGTGAGAGCATGAGCCCAGGGAGTAGAAGAGGGATAAGCAGACTCCCCACTGAGCAGGGAGCCCAACGTGGGGCTCAGATACCAGGACTCCAGAATCCTGACCCGAGCTGCAGGCAGACGCGTAACCGAGCCACCCAGGCGCCCCTCCTGCATTTCCCATAAAGCTCCACGGCACCGCGATGAGTAGCGCTGGCCGGACGAGGTGAGCTGTGCGGGGCAGAGGAAGACTGCCTGCAGCTTCGCCATTTCCTGCGGACCCAGCGCCGCCCCACCCCCCGCAGGTTAATACAGGAGCCACTGCAGAGACTGGGTGGTCATATTAAAAGACTTCCAGAGGCTGTTATTTTGTATCATTGCATAAGGGGAAAAGACTCAAGTAATACATGTTAAAACTGTTAAAAACAGCAAATTGGAAAAAAGGAATCAGATTTCTGGGGGTAACATGACATGCTTGTGTCAGTCCCCAGAAAGAACTTTCGGCCGAACAGCTTCTTTGCAGGGAAAGGGAAGCAGCTCCGTTGAGCACTAAGTGAACTTGCTCACAAGTCTTGACCTTGGGAAAGAATAAGTTGCTTGGTGTGTTAATACTTTTACGTTCCAGCTTCATTTCTTTGGAATGAAATAAAAGACTGGGACCTAAAACTCAGCATTAGCTATCGGCAATCTCAACTCCCAAGTCTACTCCCTATGCTGACCGAACGCAGGAACAGCTGGTTCCTAGGACGGCTTTCAAGGGTCCTGTGTGCAGCTCTCACTCGCCCACACAGGCTCATTAGATGCCCCCCCCCCACCTCGTAAGGGGGGCATAGACTGGAGACATTGCAAACGCAGAGGGGAAACACAAGCATTAAGTTGTAATTTTACCAAACAGCCATAATTATTCGGAGCTATTCAAAAGGGATCTGCCGAGGTTACCAGTCCTCAAATTGAAACCTGCCTCCCCCATCCATTATTTGAATTTAAATCTTCAGGCGAGTAAATGGGGGGAGGGTGGAGCCTAGCACAACCCCAAGGCTTAAAAAAAGTGTTTGCCAGAGAGACGCCTGAGTCAGCATCACTGCCCCAAACATGAACATACACTCAACAGAAAACAGTGAAACCCACTCATCTTAAGTCCCATTTAACCCCCCCCCCCCGCAATATTCTTAAGTATGTTGCTTTGGTTATGTGCTGTTAATAATCCTGAGTTGGATAAAACAACACACCCCATCCATACACTTTTTTCCCCTTGTTTAAACGAAGTGATCTAAAAGCTCCTTTCTGGGCATTTCAGAGGAAGGCTTTCAAAGAGAGAAGCGAGATCCAAGAAACGGTAGACTTGGGAGAATGGGCAGAATACGTTTTTTAAAACCTTGTGTTATCCAAACGTACTTCAGTCCACTATACTCTTCTGATAAGGTAGTCAGGTTTTTCGAAAGTGCAAGGTATACTTGATTTCCCAATTCTGAACCAAGAGCGGAACTGGAGGAAGGTGCTATCACACGTATACAGTTTGGCATCTTTTTTGAATGCAGGAAAGCCAAGGCCCTGAAGCCCAAACTGAGACACCAACCCTTGCTCCCTGCAGGAGACATGCAGGTGCCCCCTCCTTGACCCAACACTAAGACAGAGACCACTGGGCCGTGCGTAGGGCGGGTGCGCTGGAGCCGACGCGGGGAGGGGGCTAATCTGAAGACACTTCTCCACGATTACAGCAAGTTCTTCACTTTCATGCTTTATTGAAAGTAAAATATGAATCAAAGACAGGTATTGGTAAGCAGGTTATGTCTCTAAAGAATTACTTTTTAGTTCAGAGCAGAATGTTGTCCCATCTACTGTGGTACAAATCCTTTATGGACCAATGCATCTGGTATGAAACTCGAGCAAGGAGATAGAACAGAACTTTATTCCCTCCCGTGACTATAAATCTCGTATGTAAACATGATTTACTGTCACTGCTACTAAGCTGCTTCGATCTGTACTTGCCCCCGCCCACCCACCACCCTCCCTTCAATATAAAATTTGAAACATTTCCTTCAAGTCTGATGTCCTTCAGTGCAATCTGCTTTATTTGACATAAGGCATTTGGGACAGTCGCTTCGGAATAGTTCTCTGCCTTTTGGAAGAGTCACAGAATGGTTTAATTCTTAAATCCACGTTTTCGGTAATGCCCTAACATGCCAAACTCCTCTCTTCCCTTCTGGTCATTTCGTTAGCAGTCAGCAAGTGTTCAAAAGATTAATGTCCAAGTAGACCAGTACCTGGGAAAAGAAACACACGTGGAGGTACAGTTGTGAACCGAAAGGTAAGACTTCATGTATTCCACTTGCCAAGAACGCATCATCAACAGGGAATATCCAAATTTAACAAACGAGCGCAGCAGCCCCTTGACGTTGAAGGGTAGGAAAAAATATCAGCAGACTCCAGGCTTTCAGCTAAATCACATTTCTGCTGAAAGCCACGTGTTTCCTACGCGGTTATCTTCACACACGTTAATCAGATTTTATTGACGCTTTCATTTGATGGCCATTTGTCATAAAGAATTTGTTTTGTTTTGTTTTGACCACATCAGGAGTTTCTTTGGAGTGGAAACGTGCAGACAACAAAGCTGCACTGAGACGAAGGCTTTATTTAGGCCAGTAGCTTTGCTCACTCATTTGCTTTAGCAAAGAACCCCCGGTATCTGATTCAGACTCACTCCTTGGCAAAACCACAAGCTGCCACGGACCTCTGGAGTAGGCCAAAAAGATTCATGATGGCAACGGTTAAATCTGTAAATATCAAAGGTCTGTATTTGACAAATTAATCCACGTCATTGGCGTACCTAACTATAGCGGCCGTGAGGTGACTACATACCACCGCGCCTCCGTCCAGAATAATAATCCAAGAAATGCTTGAATCCTCAACAGATAGAGGAAACATTTTCACTGAACCGGCTATAATTCAGCAAATTCCTTTCCTCGAATTCTTACCAGTGATACACACACTGTTTTCCTCTAAGATGAGACTGACAGAAGGAACTGGGAACAGGTCAATATAAAGGTCGAAATGCCGCTAGCTAATCCCCCAACCTCCCCATCCGCCCTGCCCCTCAAACGAGAAAGGGAAAGCAAATGGGCATCTGGCAGCTGTATTTCGAACACACAGGCCCTCTCTGAGGCCTGAGTGCTGAAAAAGATAATGAAGAAGCTTGAATAAAAAATGCATTTAACGAAAATTAATTTCAGTCATGAGGCTCAGATTGAATTAAATTTTAAAATCAAATTATAGCCTTCGCTTTAAGAGAAAATTACAGTAGGACTCTGGCATTCATGAACAAAACATGACAAATGTAACTTACCTTTAAACCCTTCTTCCGGCATACATACTAGAAAAAAAGAAAGAGAAAAAAAAAAATCCAAAATGAAAAGACTGCTGGGACAGACAACGGTAATATCACTTCGATGCCTAAAGACAATAAGTCTAAAATAACTTCTAAGTACCTTACTCACCCATGATTACCTTTGAAGGTTTGGGTGAGAATAAACAGATGATGATCTTTGTTTTTATTTTCCCCAAAGCAACACACGTGCATCGTTTGAAAAGTCAAACACAGTACAAGAATGGTTGTAACTGGAGAGACAGGACACCGGGGGAGGCAGGCCTGGAGAAAGCCATGTGACCCATGCCCCCTGGAGCCGTGTCTCCCCCGCTTCCCCCCATTCCCACACTCCAGAACGAACCACTTGAACTCGGGTAGCCCTTTCTTCTGGACTTTATTTCCAGATAATGTGCTTATTCAGCTGACCCTTGAACACCTCGGGGTTGGAGGCACTTGACTCACTGCATGGTCAAAAATCTACATATAGCTTTGGACTCCCCCAAAAGTTGACTGGAAGCTTTACCCACCAACAGTCATTCAACACATACTTTGTATGTTGTTTGTATTACAGACCGTATCCTTACAATCCAGTAAGCTAAAGAAAAAAAAGTTATTTTTCTTTTTTTAAGAGAGCAAGTGGGGGAGGGACAGAGGGAGAGAGAGAATCCTGAAGCAGACACCCGCTGAGCAGGGAGCCCGACATGGGGCTGGATCCCAGGACCTTGAGATCGTGACCTGAGCTGAAATCAAGAGACGCTTAACTGACTGAGCTATCAAGAAGCCCTGAGAAAAATAAGAAAATTTTAAGAGAAAATACATTCACGGTGCTGTACATACACTTATTGAAAAAAAACCAGAACCCATGTATGAGTGGACCTGCACAGTTCAAAGCCATGTTGCTCAAGGGTCAACTGTATTGTTACTTCCTAACTTTAGATGATCTCTACCAACTTCCTCAACAAAAGATAAACACTTAGTTCTACCAGCTCTTACGCGCCACCTGCCCCCTAACCCATCTATCCTCCTGACAGAGATCATTTCTAAGCGTGGGTCTCCGGTATTCACATTATTTTTACTCCATGTACAGCACTCACAGCCGAACCCCGTTGTGTACTTGGTTGTATTTCCTGTTCTGTAGGACTTTTTGTTGGTCTTGGTACCTGCTGTGTTATTTATGACTTCCACTTTCTCTGTACCATCTCCGCTTCAAGCAGAAGCTCTTTTGAAGACGTGCAGACGTCCAGGCAGGCAGCCGTCATTTCCATGCTGCCCTGTGGACATCCTCCGCCACCGCCTGCGCCCCCGGCTGCGACCTGGACTGGGGTGCTCACCCCTCCCGCCACAGAGCTCCTCTCCCGGGATTTGCCTTCACCACCGTCTAGGGCATTTTTCCTATGTTGGACCCCTACTTTTTGGTTCCACCATTAAAATCCTCCTTGGCTTACACTGTTGTTTAAGAGGAGTGCACCCTCCCGCAGTACCTGGGAACGGTGCGCTGGAGGGAAGTGTTTTGAGGCCTCCCGCGTGTTCACAAAGAGCCATCTCACGTGAGGCTAGAATAACGTGTCTCGTTGTAGAATTCTGACTGGAATTCAATTTTCCTCAGGATCCTTTGGGCACAGCTCTATGCACCTGCCTTTCTGACTCTTCATCCTAGGAACGGGACTCATTTTCCTTCGCATCTCTGGATGCTTTTAGGGTCCTCCCATCCCTAGATTTTCACTTACGGTATCGGGCCCTTGGTGAAATCATTTTTTAATTTCGTAAATCCCTTTCTGTTCTCTGAATGTTCCTTCTATCTAGTCCCCTCGCTGTGTGGTCTCTCTGTATTATGCGTAGATAATTTTTAAGCTTTCTTACGTGTCCTGCATCAACTGCTTCTATGGTTCCTTTTCTTTTTTAGTCTGCTGACAGACACCTTTCAGTTCCATGCTCTCATTCCTCCACTGCCCGGTGGCCTGGAGCTGCCCCTTCTGCCTACTGAAGCGTGAGGACTCTGTTCAGGGGGCGCTGGGGGGGGGGGGCTTCCCTGAAGGGCACGAAGATGAACCACTTAAGAAAAATAGATTTCTGCAGGTGACATTCTTGAATTGGCCACTATCCCCCAAGTGGGATCTCCTCCCTCCTGTGTGGGAGGGAGAGGTGGCTGCCATCATCCGAACAAAAAGCCAGGGCTGCCCTTCCTATGTGCTACTCACAGCTTCGCTCTCGCCTTTGTGGTTTAAGTTGCTCGAAGCGCTGAGACACACACCCCTGGTGGCCACATGAGGCGCAGGTGGGGAAAGGAGCAGTGACGGGCTGTCACGGGAGGGGCTGTGAGCGGTCTCCCTGCTTCTGGTCTCAGGCTCTGCGATCTGAGTTAACTGCTTCTTGCAGACCTCTTCCATCTGCAGACCTCCCCTGTATGCCGGTTTCCTCAGGTCAGCTAAATAATTACTACTCTTTTCTTGGCTTTCCATTTCCCCAATTTTTGTACGCACCTTTCTCTTTCTCTGAGCTTCTAAGACACATGCTGTAAGATCCCGCCCTATCAACACTTAGAACCTTTTCAAAGTTAAAAGTAAAAGCTTCACTAGGTGTAACTGCCCCTCATTCTAACGAGTTAAGCAACAAATTCCTCAAATAAGTTTGTCTTTACCTTGCATGACGTCATCCATTGCGGCATAATCCGCAATTGGCTCATCAGCCTAGAAAGACAAAGGAAGACAATTCAAAACCTCAGGGAGCGGGAGCCTGGAGCAGGAGCAGGCCAGACCCTCCTCACCCGCGTCGGGCCCAGATGCAGCACTGTGTAGCAGAGAACAGGCTTCGAGCACAGCCAGCGATGTCCAGGACTCACAGGGGATGCCCCGGCCAACAACGACGTAGGTCTAGACCCGTCACCTCCGAAACCGTCCATTATGTGCAGCACTCTTTTCCTGCTCCTCAAAACACTTCTCGACGTGGACATGTTTAGATCCCCAGATTACTAAATGCAGATGAATTATATGAGCTAGGAAGCCAGCGGTGACGGTGACAGAGTGAGTTGAAACCAAGTCAGACTGGTCCCCTAAAAATAGGTTAGCTTTAAAAGACATCTGTGTCCCTTCTCGCCACTAGGAACAAAACACCCATTGCCTTCTCAGGACGGAAGCCAGCACGGAGTGCGAGCTGGTGGCGGGGTGAGCTGCGCGGGCCTCTTTGCCCCATGACCAGCGTGGACTCTAGCTGCCCGTCTTAAGTGCAAGCCCTTTGATTAACATGGGCCGTTCTGAGAATTTTGGACGTAGAGTCCCTAAGGACTTGGCAACCTTAGGTTTTCAAAGTAATTCCCCAAAACCTACAGTTGGGTGAAAAGTGAACAGAGGGAGGGGGCGGGTGGTAGGAGGAGGCTGCGCGGACGTGTGGAGGAGCAGGAATGGATGTGCTTCTCGTTTCCAGGGCCCAACTGGATCTCCCCAGAACCGAGGCTCCAGGGTATGAAACGCATATATTTCACAGTTCAAAACCCTAACAAATCTTCTACCGCGTGACGTAGTGGTGTTTGGCATAGTGGGGATACCTCTAGCCGAGAAACCAAAGAGGCAAAGGGAAGCGATGAAACCCAGCCCTTAGGGAGAGGAAAAGGGGAGCACTGGGCTGATGAGGCTGGCTCAGATACCCCTCCTTCCTGAAACACTTTCTACCTCTCCTGAATCTACTCTATCCGAAGTCAATCTCCATGGCCTGCACAAGAATCCCATTAAGACAACCAAAAGTATTCTGACTGTCGTGGCCAAACCTCGTGTCTTATATTCGCTTCCCAGCTTGACTGGCTGGTACTTCTAAGACGAAGGAAAAGAGACGATGCTTTAACAGAAGTATGGTTAAGTAATTCTGCTGATCCAGAAGTTTGGGCAGAGGCTAAATCTATATCTATTATTTTTAACAACAATTATGAAAACCCCACAAGAACTAACGACGTCTGGACCTCCTCTCAGTCTCTTGTGGCTCAGCCAGCGCCGCGCGATCCAGAGGCCAGCAAGAACTCACCACGGTTGCTTATCACCACACCCTGCCGAGGAACACAGGCAATCTTAACCATCGCTGCCAGTGGTTTGCACATAGGTGCCGGACATCAAAACTTTCTAGAATTTCCTCAGGTAAGGAGCCGTTACCTACCTTTAACAAAATGACAGATTCGGGAATGACGCCAAGGGTGCCGAGGGTGGCACAGTCGTCACTTAAAATCTTTCCATCGATTGACAGATTCTGGTCAAAAGGAGCAACTGAAAATGCATGCATGATCTGTGCCAATAAAAAAAAAATAGCTTGTATAAGGCAAAATACTGAGACTTACACCCTATTTGAATAAATGAACACATGGATTCTTTAAAAAAAAACACAAACAAGTCTTCAGACTACAAAAGATACTACTCTTTACAATCAGCCCACTGGCTACACTCCCACTGAGACTAAAATCCCAGCCTATCTGGGAACATCCTTGGGAGGTCTGGTAGAGAACAATTAGATCCACAGAGCCTTTTGTTCGGCACCTCGCCACCTCCCCCAGAGTGGGGTGTGGGGAAATCGGAGAAGGTGGACCATGCCGACAGCTCCTCTGGTTTTAAGGCCTGGGCAAGGAAATCACAGTCACCCTCATCATGTCCGGGCCCCACGTTCTTTTGTCAAGTCCAGATTCTTTCATAAGACCATCTGTAAATTAGCCAGCAGGCTATTTGGATTTTCTTTCGATTCTGATTCCATTAGCAAGCCTAGACTGTATAATTCAGCTCTTGAGACCGCTGTATATTCTTAGACAGTCTTGTCTCCAGGAATCAAACTATGAATTTCTTAGGGAAAGGACCATGTATACCCCATCCTAATTCAAGACAATTGTTAAAAATTAAATACATACAGAAAAAAAAAATTAAATACATTCAGAAACACTGTTATGCATAATAAACATTTTGTCAACATCACAAAAATGTCT
Source organism: Ursus maritimus (assembly GCF_017311325.1). NCBI lineage: Eukaryota > Metazoa > Chordata > Mammalia > Carnivora > Ursidae > Ursus > Ursus maritimus. The sequence goes on from NW_024425786.1 coordinate 15,763,194, forward strand.
TATTTTTATCATTTCTAGATAGTAATTACCAGTGGGCAGGCAAGGAGGAGTTGGCCTTGGACGGGAGCACACAGGCACCTTCAATGGTAAGTTCTAATTCGTAACTTGGAGGGTGAGTTCAAGAATATTCATTTTAGGGGCACCTGGGTGGCATAGTCAGTTGAGTGACTCATGGTTTTGGCACACACTGAGATCTCAGGGTCGTGAGATCGCGCACTGTATTGGGCTCTGTGCTACGAGTCTGCTTAAAATTCTCTCCCTCTCCCTCTGCCCCTCCCCCTTCTCTAAAATAAATCTTTAAAAACAGTATTCATTTTATAATGCTTCATAACTTATTCAATGCTTCGTGTATTTTAGGACATGTATGTTTTATTACACCAATATCCATGATGTTGTGGGAACACTATTCTACCTTTATACGCACTCTACCCCTCTACTCTGAATCTGGAAAGACAGAGCAGTCCTGAGCCGACTGTGCATATCACAGGGCCCAAGAGCTTTCCAAGCTGAGAAGATCATGACCAGAAATGTGATTTTAATAATGGCACACAGAAAAAGAAGAACCAGGATAACAACACTGGCCCTCTCCCTATTAGGCCAGAATCTTAACTGGCCTTCGCAAAAGGACATCAGCTCCCGAGAAACAAGCAGAGATGGATCGGGGCGCCTGGGGGGCTCAGTTTGTTAAGCATCCGCCTTCAGCTCAGGTCATGATCCCAGGGTCCTAGGATCGGTCCTACATCGGGCTCCATGCTCAGCGGGAAGCCTGCTTCTCCCCTGCCGGCCGCTCCCCCTGCTTGTGTGTGCTCTCGTGCTGTGTCAAGTAAATAATCTTAAACAAAACAGAGCTGGATCTGTGGCTAACGGGCACTGATACCGTCACTGATCTGTCTGGGCATCCACGGATGTATTTCTGGTGGGTAAGAAGCACACCAGGACACGTCTACCCAAGCCACCCAGGCACAGTCATCAGGTGGAAGTAACCAGCCCCAGGGTATCAAAGGGGACCCGGGAGGAAGACAGAGTTCCAGTGGAGGTGTCCAGGGCCAGTTTAATGAGGGCAACGACACAGCTTCAGGACTGTAGGAACGCGTGCTCACATCCCCAAAGCCATGAGGTTGGACAAAGCAAACACCTCCAGCCACGAGCACCCTTCACTGACGGGCTGATGCTTAGTACTTTAGGTTTTGAGGACACAGACAAGGACATTTAGTTAACTTCATTCAACAACTAATGAAGCTTTTATCACGAAGCCACCAAGAGTCGGATGCTTTGCTCCGTGCTGGAAATATAAAAGCCGGTGAGTAATCCCACCCTGGAGGGGTTCAGAGAGCGAGGACAAAACAGTGTGGCCTAGATGGTGGCAGAAGGTACACGTCAGATCTGGGGAGGACAGAGGAAAGGGTTCGACAGCTGGAGGCATAGACAGGTCTGTGGGGGGGGGGTGCTATGGAAGATAAACAAGTACTCACTAGTGAGGAGAAAACGCTCTTTCAGAACGAGGCAACGGGGCAATCAAAGGCACGGAGGCCTCTGGTATAGTAATTCATAAACCATAAAGACGCCTGAGTATAATTACTCTCGTATGGGCCTGCTTCATCAAGCAGGTGCAGCGCCCCTGACCTACGGAGCACACAAGGAACAACGAGAGCCTGTTCCCTAACGGGGAGCGGCTCTGGACTGCTTGCTACAGTGTCGGGTGGGGGTGGCTAAAATAAGGGAACCCAGGGGCAGTGACTTTAGCTGCCAGCCATTTAACCTCTGTGAAAACGTTTCCTCCTCTCTAAGGCAGGAAACATCGCCCGCTCAAAGCCTATCTTTGGGAAAATGAAATAATAACAATTAAACATCGAATATCTTCTGCAAAAGGAAATGAATCAATTGTACTTCCATTTACTTTACGGTATCAGAGGTGGATGAATTAATAATCAGGCAAAGCAAGCTACTTAAGGTTTTAAGCAACTGTAAATGGGCTTGTCCAGAATAAAACATTTACAATTTTACAAAGATTGTCCTCCTATTAACTTGGAAATATAATATTCCTTAGAGGAAAGGCTCCGTCACACATAAAAAAAGACATTAATACTTTAAAAAAAAAGCCTCACCCACCACCACTAACTGAGGGTCACACGCATGCCCACTACAAACCCCAACGCTGGCCAGGCTGCCAGGCAAAAGGTCACGTCTAGTGGAAGCATTCAAAGCCACCACCACTGAGCAGCGAGGGAAAATTACATCTCACTGCCCTTTGTTTTGACTCTGGATCACAGTGGCCTCAAAGCCCGGGTGGGGGGCGGGAGGAAGGACGCTGCAAAGGACCCATCCAGGAAGAGCACATCGGGGGTTTCATTTGAACTGTGGCTCGCTTCAAACAGCAGCTCGGGGCAGGTAACACGCTCCTACACAGAGGATATTTCTGCTGACTTTTGATTTGTTCTTCAAAAATCGTAGTCCATAATAAAAGCAGAAAGCAGCATAGGCCTTTTGAATGTCTTTATCCACAGGGGCTCTTTTTGTTAATTTAAAGGTTTTGAATGTTCGAGGTTTACCACTGACAGGCAAAAAGCCGGTGACAGAAACAAGCTTTCTCAGACGTAAAAGGTACAATAACAGAGTAAAGATATTATGCCAACACGTTTATTTTCAGAGCCACGGGTTCAACCAAGGGAAATACTGTTCCCAGGACAATCTGGAACATATAACACCCTCAAAGGAAGCCTGTACTTTTGCCTCAATTACAATGATAAATATCAGCAGCAAGAAAAAAATGCATAACCAGTAAACTACGCCACATGAAAGCGGCAAAGAGGGAAATCTGGTCAACTTTTTGGATATGTATCAGTGCCTGAAACAGATGAGGGGCCAGACTTTCTTCATGGACATCTTGAACTTATCAGCCCCTCTTGCCTAGGTTTGGGACACACCACTGCCATGCTCACTTATACCACGTTTGTACTGATACCAAGAAATAACAAAATCACGAGGCATTTTCATAACGCCTACTTTGCATTCACTGAACTGACGTGCAAACCAATGCTTGTTTGGAGGGAGCGGGGGGGAGGCATGGGGAAGAAAATGATCTAAAACGAATCTTCAAAAACCAGTTTGGAAAACACCGCTCCATAAAGAGAGGTGGTAAAAGGTAACTTTAAAATTCTAGCAAGGAGACTTATCTGACACCAAAAATATTGTGCCAGAATCCTGACTCATCGGAGTGAATCAACAACGAAGCAGCTGCCTTTTAATTCCCCTCCCGTTTCACAGCACATCTTGGTAATCGGCGCGAATACCTATCAAGTGGTCAAAGGAAAACATAGGGCACGATAAAGCGAGGGAACGATGATTCTGGAACAACCTCGGTGCGCAGCAAGTGAGATGGCTTTCACTGCTTCTCATCACTGGAAAGCTACTCAAAACCTGCTCACGTTTTCACGATCCAAACCACCTTCACCTTCACAGAAAGATTCTTGGTTATTTTGTCTGGTTTAAAAAACTTTTTATTTTTCAATTACATGGTCTCTATGCTCAGCAAAGGGCTTGAACTCATGACCCTGAGACCAGGAGTCGCATGCTCTACCAACGGAGCCAGCCAGGCGCCCCTGATTCTCGGCTATTTTAAAAACTTTAAGTCTTTCCAAAAAAGAGTTATTTCCATTTAGGCATTATTGTGAAATCAAAAGAATCCCCTCTCAATGGATTAATACTATGAGCAGATAAGAGGTTAAAATGGCCGGCGATGAAAGAAAACAGAGAGACGCAGATGGACAGGGGGAAGCAGGAACTCGTGAAGGTCCTTGAGGTCCAGAGCACACTTAAATGAAAGTTGTGTTTTCCTCACCTGAATTTTCAATTCTTTTAATGTTTGATTAGCAGAAACAAGAAGTGCTTTCTCACCACGAACTTTTCTATGTCGCATACTGCGCCGAATGACTTGCTTTTGATAGGCTATATAATTTTGATGGGTTATCTTTTGCCGCTTTGTTCCTCCATTGCTCTATAATAAAGATCCAAAACAAACAAGGCACCGAAATTATCCACTCTGTGACTCATGCACTTACGTTCATCAAGGAGGCAAAACCGGTTTACTTATTGGTCCCTTGACCATTTGAAGTTCAGTGTCAACAGTCAGTAGAAACTCGCCGGAGATTCGTTCTTAGCAGGTCCACAGAAAACGGGGCGGGGGGGTGGGGGGGGAGGAAATAAGGGAGATCTACCTCTCACTGCATGTAAGCTCCAGGATTTTAAAAAAAAATTGTTATTAAAAGGACATTTAAAAGCAAAGTGGTATGTCTGACCTTAAATCAGAAAAACACATGTGATAAACTAAAGAACTTTAAGATTGCTACATTTAATCCATAAACAACCTGAATCCTAATGTCTGTATTACACATTTTCTTCCTTTGAGAACTGCATGGAAGCTAAGTGGAAACAGCTGAGAAGTTTAAAACAAAAGACAGTATTAATAAAGACATCAAACTTGGTTTAACTAAAAACAGGATGACACACTGTGCCTCTTGACAGGATCATGAAATCACTTCAACTGTGAAATATTCTTGCAAAAATGTTAAACCGGAATCTCAAGCATTTAGACCCAATTTCCAAAGGACAGAAATATAGAGAACAGAGAAACAAAGGAACATCAACAATATAAGGAGGCAATCGGCTGAATCGAGGATGTGGGACAATCTATAAGAAATCAAACTGGTGTCTAGTCAATATCAAAGGCAAAAAGAAAAGGGGTGAGGAGGTGGGACCAATGTTCTAGAAATGATAAATGCATACCTTGACGGCATGCTAGTTTGAGGGGAAAATATTATTTTAGACGTATTTGGGATACCTGGAAAAATTTGAGTCCAGGTAATTAGACACTGTCTTAATTATTTGTTGGTTTAAGTATTTAGAGGTAGAAAGTCATGACGGACAGCATCTAGCTAAAGATAGTTTGGCAAAATGTACAGGAATATAGACGGGTACAGAATTCAATTATGCAGCAGTCTTCAGAAAAAAATTATAGATAAGGACCAAATGCCTTTCTATGACACTCCCATAAAAGCCTCATAAGAAGGTTAACAGTCAAGAGTCTTCTGTTAACCAGGCCAAGGAGTGAGAGAAACAAGATTCCTTAAAACAATTTTTCCCTGCGTTAATTACATCTGGATGAGGTAACCCCCAGGCCCCGGCTCTGGTTTCTGCAGCTGCCACTGAGCGTTCGCGGGGCATGAGCAGAGCGGTTTAGGGGTCATTATGGACACAGATGCCGCATACTCATTACGAACAGAGCTCCAGAGGTTTACAAAGCAGAGGATTAGGATGCAAGCACAGAAGAGCTCTGGCTCAGGGTGACACCCGCTGGCTAGGCACCACACAAAGCAAGGTTCAGCTCTAGCCCTGAGTCTACGGAGACACACAGGTGGTTCTAACCGTCATTAAGAAAAAGTTACATGGAAAGGGGAGTTAAAAATAAATAAAGTGAATCGTTTTCCTCAATCTCCACTGTTTGAAAGGAAAGGTCAAGCTGCACCGAAGTCCCACAATTAGGAAGAATAAAAATATCTACGACGAAATAAAATTTTACCATAGACATACAAAACACAACCAAATAATAAATCCCTAGACACTGAACAAGCTATTATATATTTTTTTAACGGCTCTGATTTTAAACAGGTCTAAAAGCTTTTCCCAGATTTTAAAAAAACCCAAAAAACAAAAAACAGAATTTAAATCCAACTTATCTGACAAAAAACAGCCCACTGGTTTTAGACGGCTTTCAGTGACCTAAGTGATATCCAACACTGGGTGCATCATTAACCTCAACTGAGAAGGTCAAAGTCAAAGGGACCGGGTTGATCTAGCTTAGAGGGAAAAAGGGGATTTGTTCCTCCCCATTAAGGACAAGCGCAGATGCATCATTTCCTGTTAAAGGGATTTAAAGCAGCAATTGCAGATGCTCTCCATCTACTGAGATACCAAAACACGTTACAAAGAAAATGTCAGCGTGCTGAAGTTCTGAAAGGCATGACATTCTTCTGGGACCATCTCCTCTTCTAAAGGAAGGTCACACTTGAGATTTTTTTGAGGGAGAAAATATTTAAAACATTCTAGAGTATTACAATATCCAAACAAGGAGAGGGAAGACAGGAGAAAATTATAATGTATAGATAAAAGAAATTACAGCATAAAAGGCAATGTTTCCCATCATTCGCTATCATATTTGTAAATATGGAATCTGTTGTCATCCACAACTGAGAAGAGTAATTCCACATCCACTCTTTAAAAATTGCTGTGGTTATAACCACAATGAACAAAACCAGACATTCAAAAAAACCGGTTTCCCAAAAATCTAAATCACTTGAAAATATAAAGAGTTTTCTAAATAACTCAGGCTGAAAAGCAAAGCTTGAAATAACAGAAGCTAAGGACAGTATGAAGATACATATCAAGCTTCACAAAGTAACTTTACAAAGTTTACCAGAAGAACAAAAAATGAGTCAGTGACAACGGACTTGGAAAAAAGAGATTTCCAACTGATCAGTAAACCATACTTCCAAGACCTAATCACTGAAACGATATCGTACTGCCAGCCGAGCGCTGCAAGAGAACAGTGCCCTAAGTCTGGTGGGTATGTCCACGGCCCAGTACCCACTGAGTTGAATGTAGCAACTCGAATGAGCACATAAACTAGTCTGTGCATCTCTGCCTTGCAAGATGGATGGTCGGAGGCGATGGGGCCACGACAAACACGGTTAGAAGTTGCCCACAAAGATATGTTCGCCAACTCCAAACAAGAGATCATCTCAAAAACCATCCCAAGAAACATTAGGCCTACGTCTACAAAGGTCTGAGTAAGCACAGGATTTACAATGTCCCGTCAAAGTTCAGTCTGCATTCCTGTAACACGTACAGGTTTGGCTATTTCTGAAGCCAAGGGGCCCTCCGGGGCTGGCCGACTACAGCGCACATTTGACTGAGTGGCGAATCATGGTCAGCAGGGTGGTGCACAAAGGGCCCGATTCTGTCCTTTTCCACAGGTATGCGTAGCGGGCATGTGAGGGGCTCCAACAGGCCATGGGAAACAAATGGAATATCTCTCTGTACCAGCTGGAAATCGACAAGTAACGTTTGCCTCAGGGAGACCAAGACTCAAGTCAAGGGGGCTTTTCAGATGCTGAAAATGAAGTAACAGTATCAGTGTATAGAGACAGCCCAACAAGCCCAGACAGCTCCGCTCTGTAAGACACAGATAGGGCAGACGGCCACGATAACACTTTCAGTCCTTCAGGGAGAAGGTGAACCATAATTTGACTACTGTATTTTAGCAGTGAAGAAAGAAAATGCATGTCTCATCTGTTAAAACTAAACTCTAATTAAAGTACAAATTCCACGAATTTAAGGTATCCACAGAATACCCTGGAACACAGTGGTCTGACTTTTTGAGAAGCTGAAACTTACCCACACCATATATCAACCATATTCCCAACTTATTTCCTGTTCTTAAGTTACTTTTCTCCAATAACACTATGAATATGCAGAATATATTCAAGTAACTAAATAAGTGGGATAGAAAATCATAACAAAATACACAGAAAACAGACAATTTAAGAAGAAAAAAATTAAATGTATCATAATGAAATATGAAAGATGAATGCTGACCTGGTCATTTGATTAGCACTTTAAGAGACACAGAAATCTCTTCTATAAACTCCATTGGTAAGACCATAGCATATTTTGTTTGTAATGATGGAAACTGAGTTAATTTTTTCATACTTAATCCAAGATTAAACAACAAACCAAGATATGGATCTCATTTTAGTCTTCTTTTCAGGCAAGAGATTTAAAAAATTGTATTGTATTTTAACCTTTCTTACTCAGTAGCAACAAATGTATTATTAATTCTGGAATAATGCAGTTCGCGGCTTCTTGAGAGAAATCAGGGTTGCAACTGCGTGCCACGAAAACGAAGCAAAGAGGGCAAACAAAGAAGGGAGCTGAGAACCAATGTCCCATGGAAGGGATGGGAAATGTCTGCGGACGTGGACTGGCTGCTTTCAGAACGGCGGAAGGTAGGACAATAAAAAGCAGCTTCGACACATACTTGATTAAAATCTGGATCTTTTTCTCCATCTGGTTTAGCTTCTTCCTTATCCTCCTCCGTTTCGGAACTACTCACATTCAGCTCTGGAGCTGAATCCTTCATCACCTGAATGCAAACAAAGAGACAAGATGGTCAGACCCTTGCAGGGCAGGCTATGGCTGGTGCTGTGGCTTTATCAACGGTGGGATAATAGACCTGGCAGAGGATGGAGACTCAAGGGCTGTTTCCTGTGCTCTTTTAACATGTTAGCTTTTATCCTAGGATTTACTCGTGTGTAATGTGGTCACCATAAACGTAATCAGTATCTGCAGAATGAGTTATTATCATTGGGCTTTTACAATGATGTTATTTTGCGGAAGTTCAAAGATGCTCTAAATTTTCCCTAGCACGAGGACTGTCAAACCATTCAGACAGCGGGAGCCACAATACCGCCTTAAGAAAAGGAAGGATGGAGGAAATGCTCTTTTACATTATGAAATACCATTAAAAACTCAAAATAAATACTGAAACTTTAGATAAGTTGGATACTATTTTAGATACCAGTGTATACATGGACAAATAGGCACAAAGACTTAAAACTTGAGGAGGAAACACAGAATTGATACTGTTTAACTGCACTTTCTCAGCAAATGAGGAAATAAAGGCCTTAGTTCAACCTGTGAAGCCCAAGACCTTAAGAGGAAAATCTGTAAATTATCCTCCTAAAACAATGTGTTTGGTAACAAGCGTCAAATAAAATGTAGTTTATTCTCTAATTCCCAAAATCCTGGAATCAAATTAATGACATGCCCAGAGATCTAGGTCAGGATCCACCTAAGGGCCATCCGTTCCTAACAGAAATACTGCCAATCCAATCCACAGCAAGTGTTAACACCCCTGCTCCCAAAACACAACCAACTCTCCTTCTCCTGCTCTTAGAGATCAGGGCAAGAGGCTCTGAACTGGCCTCCAGACACAACGGCCAGGGTCACGTCTTTAAAGCATGAATCTATTCACACCATGATCTTGCCTGCATCTCTCCAGTGGCTTACATCTATACACGGAATAAAAGCCCAAATCCTTGGTATGACGTATAAAACATGACAGGACTTGTCCCTTGCTCCGTATCACTACCCTTTGTTGGAAGAGACCTCACTTTGGGCTAGCGCTGTGGTAGCCAGTGGGTACATGTGGCTGTTTAAAATGAAATGAATTAAAAATTCACTTCCGTAGTCACCATAGCCAGTCACATGCGGCTAATGGCTACCACAGCAAACAGTGGAAACACAGAACATTTCTATCGCTACAGAAAGCTCTACTGGACAGGACTGCTCTACACATGATTGACTCTACCGCTTAAGCCCACAAGGCTCATCCCTCTGCCTGAAGTACCTTTCACAGGCTGGACGTCTGCAGTGGACACTCAGGTGAACAACTCCTCCAAGACCCGTTTCTTGTCCAATTCCCATCTAACACTGCCACCCTACCTCTACCGGTCTCCCACGTTACCCTGCTAGGCTTCCTTCAAAAACACTCATTCCTGTGTCATCATCTTATGAATTCATGGGTTTTTTTCCTGTTTTTTTTTTTTTTTTTGATTGGATGTTCTAGATCTTTCTTTAAATAGAAATGTAATTAGTATACAACACCGCATCAGTTTCAGGTGTACAATGATTTGACATTTGTACACATTGTGAAATGATCACCAAAATAATGCTAATTACCCTTTGCCACCCTATAAAGTTGCAAACTTATTGATAACTTTTTTTTTTAAAGATTTTATTTATTTATTTGACAGAGATGGAGACAGCCAGCGAGAGAGAGGACACAAGCAGGGGGAGTGGGAGAGGAAGAAGCAGGCTCATAGCAGAGGAGCCTGATGTGGGGCTCGATCCCAGAACGCCGGGATCACGCCCTGAGCCGAAGGCAGACGCTTAACCGCTGTGCCACCCAGGCGCCCCTTATTGATGAGAACTTCTAAGCAACTTCCAAATTTGCAATAATATTATTGACCAGAGCCACCATTATACACATACATTACATACTCTATACACCCACAATTTATTTTATAACTGGCAGTCTGTATCTCTTGATCCCTTTCACCCATTTCACTCATCCTCCCACACCAACCCTGGCAACCACAAATCTATTCTCTGTATCGATGAGTTTTATTTGTTTTTTTAGATTCTATCTACAGGTGAAATCATACGGTATTTACTTTCTCTGACTTATTTAATGGGCACATTACCCTCAAGGTCCCAAAAGCAAGATTTCATTATTTTTTACGGCTGAATAGTATTCCATTGGGCACACAAGTAGAACTTCATTTTCCCTTCATCTATCAACGAACACTTAGGTTATTTCCATCCTGGCTATTGCAAATAATGGTGCACTGAGCACAGGGGCGCATATATCTTTTAGATTTAACATTTTTGTTTTCTTTGGATAAATACCCAGAAGCAGAATTGCTGGATCATATAGTAATTCAAGGAAGCTCCATCCTGTTTCCATAGTGGCTGCACCATTTTCCATTCCCACCGAAAGTGCACAAAGTTCCCTTTATCTCCACAGGCTCACAAATGCTTCTCTCTTACCCCTTTCACAGCCATTCTGACTGATGTGAGGTGACTGTTCATTGTGGTTTAGATTTGCATTTCCCTGTTGATTAGTGATGCTGAGCTTCTTTTCACGAGGATGCTGGCCATCTGTATTTCTTCTTTGGAAAAATGTCTATTCAGACTCTGCCAATTTTGTATCCAATTTTGTGCTGTATGAGTTCTTTATGTATTTTGGATTATGACCCTTTATGGTATATACGATTTGCAAATATCTTCTCCCATGTAGGCTGTTCATGGTTTCCTCTACTGTGCAGAAGATTTCAGACTGATGTAGTCCCATTTACTGATTTTTGCTTTTGTTGCCTTTGGAATCAATCGAAAAAATTACTACGAGGGACATCAAGGAGCTTGTTGCCCGTTTTCTTTTAGAAGTTTTATGGTTTCTGTTCTTACATTCAAGTCTTTAATCCATTTTGAGTTGATTTTTATATGAGATGTGAGACAGTGGTCCAGTTTCGTACTTTTGCGTATGGTTGTCCACTTTTCCCAGCACCATTTGCTGGAGAGACTATTCCTTCCCCAGTGTATATTCTAGCCTCCTTTGTGGCAAAATACCTGACCCTATATGCTTGGGTTTATTCCACTAATTAACATGTCTGATTTTATGCCCATACCATACCGTTTTGGTTAGTGTAGCTTTGTAATAGAGTTTGAAATCACCAAGAGTGCTGCCTCTAGCTTTTTTCTTCTTTCTCAAGACTACTCTGGCTATTAAAGATCTATTTTGTTTCCATACAAAAATTAGAGTTGTTTTTATTCTATTTCTGTTTAAAAAAATGCCATTGTGATTCTGATAGGGACTGCACTGATTCTGTAGATTGCTTTAGGTAATATCAACATTTTTACAGTATTAATTCTTCCAATTCATTAGCAAGGAATATCTTTCCATTTGTATCTTCTTCAATTTTATTAGTCCCGTAGTTTTCAATGTTTAGATCTTTTACCACCTTGGTAAAATTCATTCCTGAGTTGTTTTTTTCTTTAAAGATTTTATTTATGAGAGCTAGCGAATGACCAGGGGAGGCGCAGAGGGAGAAGCAGCTGGAAGCGTGGCTCTATCCCCAAATCCCAAGATCCTGACCTGAGCTAAAGAGAGACACTCAACGTCCCAGGCACCCCGTATTTTATTCTTTTTGATGGAATTGTAAAGGAGATTATTTCCTTAATTTCTCTGATAGGTCGTTGTTAGATGTATAAAAATGGAACTAATTTTTTTTTAAAGTAAGCAATATGCCCAAAGTTGGGTTTGAACTCACAACTCTGAGATCTAGAGTCACATGCTCTAGGACTGAGCTAGGCAGGCGCTCTGCAAATTTTTTATGTATTATTTTGTGCCCTCCAACTTCATTAAGTAAGTAAATGGATATTGAATTTTGTTCAATCCTTTTCTGCCTCTATGAAGAGGATCACGATTTTATCCGCTTTACTAATGTGTGTCACGTTGATTTGCAGATCCGCCATCCTTGCACCCCTGGAAGAATTCCCACTTGATCACAGGGTATGCTTCCCCCTCCCTTTTTAAGATTTTATTTACTTGACAGAGAGAGAGAGCGCACACACACAAGCAGGGGGAGCAGCAGGCACAGGGAGAGGGAGAAGCAGGCTCCCACTGAGCAGGGAGCCCGATGCGGAACTCAATCCCAGGACCCTGGGGTCATGACCTGTACCGAAGGCAGACACTTAACTGACTGAGCCACCCAGCCGCCCCGTATGTTCCTTTTAATGTACTGTTAAATTCGGTTTGCTAATATTTTGTTGAGAATTTCTGCATCTGTGTTCAAAGGGGTACTTGCCTGTGATTTGTTTTTTTATGCAGTATCCTTGTTGGCCCTGTAAAATAAGTTTGGGACATCCCTTCATCCTCAATTTTTTGGAAGAGTTTGAGAAGGACTGGTATTAAATCTTCATCAAATGTTTGGTAGAGTTCACCAGTAAAGCTATTTGGTCCTGGATTTTTGTTGGGCGTGTTTTGATTAATGACTAAATCTCCTTACGAGTAATCGGTCCATTCAGTTTTTCTGTTTCTTCACGATTCAGTCTAAGAAAATTGTGTATTTCCAAAAATACAATCATTTCGTCTAGGTTTTTACCCAGTTTTCTTCTTGTAATTGAATTCCAGATTCATACCAATGTGGCTGGAAAAGATGCTTGATATGATTTCAATCTTCTTCAATTTACTGAGACCTGTGGTCCAGTGTATGACTTACCCTGGAGAATGGCCCATGTCCATTTGAGAATGGGTATTCTCCTGTTTTCAGATGGAATGTTCTGTATGTATCTGTTAAGTTCATGGGGTCCAATGTGTCATTTAAGACTTTCTTTACTGGGGCGCCTGGGTGGCATAGCGGTTAAGCGTTTGCCTTCGGCTCAGGGCGTGATCCCGGCGTTATGAGATCGAACCCCACATCAGGCTCCTCCGCTATGAGCCTGCTTCTTCCTCTCCCACTCCCCCTGCTTGTGTTCCCTCTCTCGCTGGCTGTCTCTCTCTCTGTCAAATAAATAAATAAAATCTTAAAAAAAAAAAAAAAAAGACTTTCTTTACTGATCAGTTTCTTTACTGATTTTTTTGTCTGGATGATCTATTCATTGATGAAAGTGGGGTACGAAAGGCCCCCAGCAGCACTGCACTGCTGTCAACTTCTCCCTTTGACTCTGTTCACATCTGCTTTAAATATTTAGGTACTCCTTATGTTGGGTGCATATTTACAAATGCTCCTTGTCTTTTATTACAGTCTTTGTTTCAAAATCTCTTTTCTCTGATATACATAGCTTTCTATTGGTTTCCATTTGCATGTTAACAGCTTTTTCCATCCCTTTACTTTCAGTCTCTGTGTGTCCTTATATCTGACATAAGTCTCTTATAGGTTACATATAGATGGGAAGATGGATCTTGTGTTTCTTTTTTTTTTAATCCAGTGAGCTACTCTGTCTGCTGATTGGAGAATTTATTCCATTTACATTTAAAGTAATTATTAATAGGTATATACTTATTGCCAATTTGACTGTTTTCTAGTTCCTTTCTGTTCCTTCTCTTGCTTTCCTCCCTTGTGGTTTGATGACTTTTTTTAGATCTTTCTCATTATTTTTTGTGTATATATGATACATTTTTGCTTTTGGTTAACGTTAAGACTCACATTAACAACTTACATATAATACCAGTGTATTTTAAATTGATAGCAAGTTAAACTTCATCACATAATTGTCTTTTTAATCCTCCAATGTTTTGTTTTTAACGTCATTTTCTGTATCTTTTTATTTTTTTATCCCTTAACTAATTATTGCAGTTATACTCATTACTACGCCTTTTAACCTTCAGACTAGCCTTATAAGTGATTAATCCACTTTACTACGTATTTATGTTTACCAGTGAGATTTTTACTGTCACATGTTTTCTTATTACTAACTGGTACCCTTTTTGTTCACTGGAGGGCTGGTTTAGTGGTGATGAACTCCTTCAGCTTCTGCTTGTCAGGAAAACTGTTCATCGCTCCTTTAATTCTGAATGATATCCTAGCCAGGTAGAGTGTTCTTGCTTAGAAGTATTTTTCTTTCAGTTCTCCAGATAAGTCATTATCAATCCCTTCTGACATGAGAAGTTTTTGTTGGAAGTCTTACAGAGGTTCCCCTTGTATGAAAAAGTTGTTTTTCCCTTGCTACATTTAAGATTCTCTACTTTTCACATTTTAGTTATAATGTGTCATGGTGTGGGACGTTTTGGGTTCATTTTGTTTGGAACTCTCTAGGCTTCCTAGATCCAGGTGTCCATTTTCTTCCCCAAATTAGGGAAATTTGCAGCCATTACTTCTTCAAAGAAGTTTTCTGCCCATCCCTCCCTTGCCCCCTCCGGGACCTCTGTGAGATGAATGTTGTTGGATGCTGTGGCACAGGTCCTTTAAGCCAGCTTCATTTCTTACAATTCTTTTTCCCTTGGGTGCCTGGGTAGGGTAGGTCCATAGGTGAAACATCCGACTCTAAATCTCAGCTCACGTCTTGATCTCAGGGTCGTGAGTTCAAGTCCCACGTTGGGCTCCACGCTGGGCATGCAGCCTACTTAAAAAAAAATTCTTTTTTTCTTTTTACTGCTCTGGCTGAGTTCTCCCGCTGTCTTCCAGATCACTTACCTTCCTTCTGCTCAATCTGGTCTCCTGTTGAAACCCTGTACTGTATTTTTCAGACCAGTTCTTGCATTCTTTAGCTCTGTGACTTCTGTTTGGTCCTTTTTATATTTTCTATCTCTTCGCTGGATGGGATTTTCTCTGTGTTCATCCATATTCTCCCAAATTCCGAGAGCATTTCTTTTTTTTTCTTTTTTTTTTTTTTTAAAGATTTTATTTATTTATTTGACAGAGATAGAGACAGCCAGCGAGAGAGGGAACACAAGCGGGGGGGGGAAGCGGGAGAAGAAGAAGCAGGCTCATAGCTGAAGAGCCTGATGTGGGGCTCGATCCCATAACGCCAGGATCACGCCCTGAGCCGAAGGCAGGCGCTTAACCGCTGTGCCACCCAGGCACCCCTCCGAGAGCATTTCTATGACCAATACTTTGAACACTTTATTAGGTAAATTACTTATAGTCTGTTTTGTTAAGGTTTTGATTGGGGGTTTTATCTTTTTTCTTTCATTTGGAACATATTCCTGTGTTTCCTCTTTTTGCTTGACCATTTGTTCTTATGTGTTAGGTGAAACTCTCACTCCCAGTCTCAAGAATGGGTGGCCCTGTATAAGCACTGAACCTTACCGTTTAACTCTCGACTTCTAGGTTGTCTGTGAAACGGTCTGACTGTTGGGCGTGTTGGGCCAGAAATGCAAATCCCTTCTGGCCACAAGAATCCAGTGCCCAGTGGGCATCCCACTGACAAACTGGATGCTTGCTGGCTTTGGGGTACCCCAGGGAGGTGGGGCTGTGGCAGTCTGCAGCAAGTGCATAGCGCACTAGCAGGTAAGAGAGTACAAAACTGGTACCCACCACTGTGGGCACTAGCAAGGTGGAGAATTTAAAAATGGTGCCCCACAGTGGCTCCAGCCCCTGAAGAGAGTCCCAACAAGCTTTAACTCCTCTGGCAGATGCTTTAAGATTAGCGAATGAATTTCCTTCACATATAATTTAGGCCTTTGGCAAACTGCAGCTTCTGCATGGGGTGCCAGACTAAGTCATCCTGCACACGAGATCTTTAAAGAGCATAATCTCCATTCTCTACAGCTGCATGGTTCTCCTGGATGGAAGCTCCCTTCGTTTCAAAGCCATTTGGGGCCTTCGATCTGGTGTAGGTCCCAGGGCTGGGTGGCCTGATGTGGGGCACAAACTGTTCTCTCCTCAGGAAGCAGTTCCGTATTTGTGAGACCCCTCCCCATGGTGGGCTGCTGTGTTGGGGGGTGGTGTTTTTGGTGAGATCGTATCTCTGCTTCTCCTACCCATCTTGATGAGACCCTTTTATCCTTTGCAGAGCAGCTGTTTAGCTAGTTCTCAAGTTCTTCTCAGAGGTAATTATTCCGTATATGCTGCAGATTTGCTGGATCCTGGGAGGAGGAGATGTTCACAACCTTCCTACGCTGGCACACTGAACCATCTCCCTTTCTGGGTTTGTTCTTCATCTTCCTCACTAGGTACAAATATTCTTGAGGGCAGATACCTGGTCTGTTTTCTTTACCACTGTATTCCCTCTACACCAAGACCATTCCTGGCACATCGCTGACGTTCAATAATTACTTCCGTATCAAACTAATAACTGACTAAATCCACGTATAATCACACAAGTATTCACTCTGAATTCTTATCCAACTTGAATTCTTACACCAAGTAGCTCCAAGGAAATAAAAATGTGATCTAAGGCAGGCATCCGTGAAAATCCATCAGTGAGTCAAAAAGCAAAACTGATCATTACTAGTCATGGCCACGAGAGGGACCGGTACCTTTTTGTTATCCACAACTTTATGGACATAGATGGTGGCTTGAGTGTATTCACGTAGGTCCCTCTGCTGCTGACACAATAAGCCCTCTCTGCATTCTGGACAGAGTTCTGAAAAACAAAGTAAAACAGAAGTGGCGGGGGAATTAATGTAAAAGAACCAAAAACCTATAAACACACAGCAAAGTTACCAGTGAGTATTCATTAAGTAACTATTGCTCTTATTTTCTATTAATTGTTATATTCTGTTGTATAATAATAATGCCAGCGAGGAAATTCATTTACTATCAACTAGTAAACATACAAATAATGAGAGGGGTATAGAGTAATTCCCACCTGGTGTGTACCAGTTAGGACCTGAATACATATTCGTTAATTTTAAATAGGGAATACAACAGTAACACATTCTCCTTCTCTCTTAAGATGTCAAGTCTTAACTATATGAACAAACATGACAACTTACTTGGTTCAGAAATATACTGTGTTTCTGAAGGGTCTCCATCTCCCACCTCACTTCTCGTGATTTTAATGACATGATCCACGACAAAGAGCTTTTGTATCATTTGCCACTCACTGGGCCATATGAGAGCTATACTGTGCAAAAAAACACAACATGCCTTAAGACACATGGAAATTAACAGAACTAACAGAATCCATTGGTCTCCTAAACCCAAATCACCAAATCATGAAGACCAATATTCAAGAAGGTAAAGATACATCATCGTCAACCACGAACAGTTTTCTTCATACAAAAGGAGGGTGGCTAGGGCAGTGAAACGTCAAGACTCACGTTACACGAATCAACACGTCTAAATCTCACAGACTAAAATTGAATGAAGTTAGTTGCAGAAGGATAAATATCGTATGATGTCCATTTGTAAAAAAAAAAAAAAATTTTTTTTTTAATATGCAAAGTATTACTTTGTAAGTAGTACTTTTTGAGCATGGTAACCCTCAACTTCCGGCCTGTGCTTATTGTGAGTGAACAAAGGCACAGAGAAGAGGAAGAAGAGAAGAGAGGTTAACACTGAGGGGCCTTAGGTTTTATTTGAATTGTTTAACTTTAAAGCTGCCCCGTACACACATTTGTATTATCACAGATACTCTCCTGACGTCTAACATTTACAACACTCCCCCACCCCCACAAAGAGGAAGGAAGGAAAAAAAGAGCTAGGGGAGAAGCTAGAAGGAAAAATATATTAACTGTAAGCTTCCCTAAATGATGTGAAAGTGTTAACATGAATAGTAAACTCCCTACCTCTACGCTTAGTCACAAAGGAACTGTTATTTATGAGTTCCAATGTTCACGGTTTATAAGCAACGTCAGAGCCATTCTATGTTCTCTTACATAGTTATCAATTCTTTGAAAAGATAAAATGGCAACATCACAGGTGCATTTCAGACATGAGCCCTTTTAGAAGCACGTAAGATTGAGTGGGACAAAAATTTTGACTTTAAGACCCGAGACCTGCAGATGACCAGCTCAGTGGCTCTGCTCTGGTGCAGAGTGCCTTCCTCCTCCGCATCTGTTTGCTGAAGCCTGCCTGGTGGCTGCAGGAAAAACAAGGAAGGAGAGCCCCTGGGATTATGGGATGCTGGAAGAGGTCCGCTAGAGAGGCGGTACCGGAACGGCAGCTTGGAAGAAGAGCAGGGCTCTGGGAAGGACAAGGTAGAGACAAAGAGCGAGGCAACCTCGGGCAGCTTCTCCCCTTCTATAGACAAACAGTCTTGCCTTTTTTTTTTTTTTTTTTTTTTAAGGGAAGTGCTCTCTCTAGTAGAGCTTATGAAAGGACAAAACCCACAATTCAGAAAAGGCCTAGAACCTTCAAATACACTGTTTGTGTCAGATAAAAACTACCTAAACATTCATTATTAATCACTAGAAAAATCACATGAAGAGAAGAAACTCACAGTTTAGAATCTTCTTTGGTCATGGAAGCAAATGTAAACATGAGTCCCCCATGGGGGCACAGAAGAGCACTGTTTCCAACCGACGACACGGGACTACATCTTGTAGGTTTTCTACTCAAGTGAGACAAGGAGGACCAATATATTTCACTAAGGCAATCACTCAAGATGTTTCAGATAATTATTTTTACATTTGAAATATATTTAATCCATTTAATGTAAACAAAAGAAAATTTAAGTACATGCTAAAAAAGTAACCATCAAAGGTACTGTGATCAGAATCTATTAATTCTTAAAAATACTAGAATCAACAACAAGAGAAAAAGGAAATAGAAAATTTAGGGCTCTACCTAACAAATTTCCGCCATTCTTCTACGAAGAACTGTGACACGATGTATAGGACATCCGTTTCCTAGAACAGAGAATAACATGCAAATGCCCATTAACTCACTGTACCCATAACATAAATATTTTAGGGAAAATGTTTTCCCATATACTGTCACTCTCCGTTTTCAAGTTTTATAAATATAATGCAAATATAGCCCTCTGCCAAGAAACCGTAAGCTAGAGTAAATCCTCCAATTAGACAACTAAACCACGAAAATCAGAGACACTCTGGGCTGGTCTGAAACAGTTCACTGGGATTTTGGCAAGAGCCCTAAAAAGGTAAGATGAAGTCTATCCTCCTGTGTGGGGATCACTATACCTCTGGCCAGTTACTGAGACATGGTCTGTTCTTGTCCTGGAACAAATTTGGAAGAGAAGTCTTTTGCTCATTTGCAATCATCTTATGTAAGGCTTCATTTTCTTCCCCTTCTCTTTCTAAAATCTGTAAGACAATGAAGCAAGAAGCAATCAACCACCCCCCGCTGACAGCACCACTTGCCTCCTCCCTACTCCCCCCACGGAAGTACAATGTCAATTCTCCAGAGCAGGCAATCTAGGGAGGCGGCATGACTTCCCCAGATGGCAGCACAGCCTCAGTACCTTGCACTGGGAACAGCATTCTCTGTAACTTGGAAACTCAGGAGCCTTTGGAAAGTACTGCTGCAGTTTGCTCCAAGCCTCTTTAGAAACAAGTCGTCTTTCATTTTCAGATATGCATAACTCCCCTGAGTTTAAAAAAAAAAAAATTATATTTGGGGGATTAAAAAAAGCTAAAAGGTCAGCAGAGAGCCTCTAAAACTCTATTTCATATTCCTTCGACCTAAGAAATATCTGTAGATATTCTTCCGACTTTCCTGCAATTCCCTCTTTCCTTAGTTTCAAAGCTCTTAAATATCATCTTTAAGGTTATTTCATTCTAAATGAACTAGCCGTTCCTGCACGTCCTTATTCGAGGTCTGTGGTTGAAAAACTAGACAATAAAAAAAACAACTGTATGAGACTAGAGCCGGGCACTTCCCATCTTTCTTCCTGCCAGTGAAGGAAGCAATGAAAAGGGCTTCTGGGGATCGTGGTACCCTCCACCCGGAGAGGCTGTTCAACAGCAATGCACCCCCACTCACACTCAAATGCCACACTTGCCTATAGGTTTCTCCCCCCCCCACCCAAATAATATTTTTAAGGCTGGGTCCAACCTTACCAGAACCGCTCTCTTACGTTATCAATTCAAAGTTTAATAAAGGAAGCTCTGTTCAATCACAAAACCATCTCCTGTCAAAATCCAATTGGCTTGCTTACTATTGCTGTCACCCCAATCCCCAGGGATCTCTGAAAATTGCAGAGGACCAGGCGCCCAGGTGGCTCCATCAGTTAAGCCCTGAACTTTTGGTTTTGGACTGGGTCATCATCTCATGGGTCGTGGGATCGAGTCTTGCGTCAGGCTCCTCGTTCAGCGGGGAGTCTGCGGGAGAGTCTCTCTTCCTCCGCTCACACTGCCCACCCCCACACACTTGCTTTTTGTGAAATAAATCAATTTTAAAGAAAAAAAAAATCTCAGAGGAGAATACTAGTCAGCACCACCCCCCTTCCTCTTCTCTGATCCCAGGAGGAATGCCCAGGCGGCAGCAGCTCCCCATCTCAGGCGCCCCACATCAGTTTACTGCTTGCCTGCCCAAATCCAGCTTTCAGGGGTCCTGTCTGCCCTTCTCTACCCCTCGCTCCCTTTCTGTTTCTACTTCCGTGTTGTTTCGGCTGCCCCCGGTCGATAAATTAGTGACCTGCACTTCCGTTATTAGGTGCAGTCATTACCCAAAAAACCATCGTTAAGTTTTCAAAGCCATACATTTGTTTCTACCCCTGCGACTAAGAAAAATAAAGCCAGTGACTTTTAAAGCACTGTATCATCATTTTTGCTTTACGGGTTCTACAAAATAAACTGAGCATCGGTGACCCTGACGTACACAGTCACCACCACAGGCTGTTTGTAAGGAAGCTGGGATATGACCTCCGGTCTGTCTCATCCAAACCCCAAAATGTCTCACACCTCAAAATGCATCATCTTACGTTCCACCTCTTATTTAGTAGCTTTGAACGCTCCAAGAAAAGGTTGCTTTAGAAAACTTATTATCAGAGAAAATAGGTCCCACTGTAAAAATTAACTTTCTTTCTGAGTAGACTGTTGACTTAAATTTCCTCGGGTCATGAAGACCTAACTCCCATACGTCTGTCCTCTGACAACCGGGGAACTTTTTTTTAAGGTTAATTGGATTATCAGATTCTAATTTAGTGTATCCTGATTGTGAAATATAATGCAGCCACAAAAAAGATGACAGGAGATTTCCACAATCTGATTTTAAAGAACTCTAAGGCAATTATGATTTTAAAGTGGTTTCTTTCTTCCCCCTGCCAAGGACTGAGACTACGCACCTGCTGTCTCCATGTGCATGTGGTTCAGAAAAGGTAGGTGAACAAAGGAACAGTAACA
>NW_024425786.1:15784573-15815618 GCF_017311325.1 Ursus maritimus
GACTTTCCTGCAATTCCCTCTTTCCTTAGTTTCAAAGCTCTTAAATATCATCTTTAAGGTTATTTCATTCTAAATGAACTAGCCGTTCCTGCACGTCCTTATTCGAGGTCTGTGGTTGAAAAACTAGACAATAAAAAAAACAACTGTATGAGACTAGAGCCGGGCACTTCCCATCTTTCTTCCTGCCAGTGAAGGAAGCAATGAAAAGGGCTTCTGGGGATCGTGGTACCCTCCACCCGGAGAGGCTGTTCAACAGCAATGCACCCCCACTCACACTCAAATGCCACACTTGCCTATAGGTTTCTCCCCCCCCCACCCAAATAATATTTTTAAGGCTGGGTCCCACCTTACCAGAACCGCTCTCTTACGTTATCAATTCAAAGTTTAATAAAGGAAGCTCTGTTCAATCACAAAACCATCTCCTGTCAAAATCCAATTGGCTTGCTTACTATTGCTGTCACCCCAATCCCCAGGGATCTCTGAAAATTGCAGAGGACCAGGCGCCCAGGTGGCTCCATCAGTTAAGCCCTGAACTTTTGGTTTTGGACTGGGTCATCATCTCATGGGTCGTGGGATCGAGTCTTGCGTCAGGCTCCTCGTTCAGCGGGGAGTCTGCGGGAGAGTCTCTCTTCCTCCGCTCACACTGCCCACCCCCACACACTTGCTTTTTGTGAAATAAATCAATTTTAAAGAAAAAAAAAATCTCAGAGGAGAATACTAGTCAGCACCACCCCCCTTCCTCTTCTCTGATCCCAGGAATGCCCAGGCGGCAGCAGCTCCCCATCTCAGGCGCCCCACATCAGTTTACTGCTTGCCTGCCCAAATCCAGCTTTCAGGGGTCCTGTCTGCCCTTCTCTACCCCTCGCTCCCTTTCTGTTTCTACTTCCGTGTTGTTTCGGCTGCCCCCGGTCGATAAATTAGTGACCTGCACTTCCGTTATTAGGTGCAGTCATTACCCAAAAAACCATCGTTAAGTTTTCAAAGCCATACATTTGTTTCTACCCCTGCGACTAAGAAAAATAAAGCCAGTGACTTTTAAAGCACTGTATCATCATTTTTGCTTTACGGGTTCTACAAAATAAACTGAGCATCGGTGACCCTGACGTACACAGTCACCACCACAGGCTGTTTGTAAGGAAGCTGGGATATGACCTCCGGTCTGTCTCATCCAAACCCCAAAATGTCTCACACCTCAAAATGCATCATCTTACGTTCCACCTCTTATTTAGTAGCTTTGAACGCTCCAAGAAAAGGTTGCTTTAGAAAACTTATTATCAGAGAAAATAGGTCCCACTGTAAAAATTAACTTTCTTTCTGAGTAGACTGTTGACTTAAATTTCCTCGGGTCATGAAGACCTAACTCCCATACGTCTGTCCTCTGACAACCGGGGAACTTTTTTTTAAGGTTAATTGGATTATCAGATTCTAATTTAGTGTATCCTGATTGTGAAATATAATGCAGCCACAAAAAAGATGACAGGAGATTTCCACAATCTGATTTTAAAGAACTCTAAGGCAATTATGATTTTAAAGTGGTTTCTTTCTTCCCCCTGCCAAGGACTGAGACTACGCACCTGCTGTCTCCATGTGCATGTGGTTCAGAAAAGGTAGGTGAACAAAGGAACAGTAACAGAGACACACGCTGGAATGGGACTTCCTGTCACTGGGGACGTGCTGCCCTTGTTCTGATGGGATGGAAGGGCATTTCTACTTAATGACCTATAATGCTGGATGTGTATAAAGAACCACCTAGATTTATTTCTGAAGTCAGAAGAGTATTTCAATAAATCATTTCATTGCAGTTTCGTTGAATAAACAAAGTCCTCCCCTGTACTTGTCAGGTCTCTAAATTTAGTGTCGCCATGACGACACATCTAAATCTTGTTTATGACCTCACAACCACTAACTTTTACCTGTGGTATATGAATTTTTAGACTTGTATCCTGTAATAAGTATCACCTTCCTAAATTTGAAAAGAAAAGACCAACCAATGAAATTCATCCTGGGATAACATCTCCCAACACAAGATCAAATCAGTCATGAGAGATCAAATTCAGCAACCACACTAGATAACCTAAGCCCAGAGGATTCTTCCTGTCAACACAGAATCTAGTAAACAATGAATTTAGATTGTGCATAAATACCCTCACCCACAAAGTCTAGTTCAAACTATAGTAACTTGGGGTACAGAGCATCTGAAGAACTTATAAAAACAAAACAAAAAAACTGCCCAATTGCCAAGCAAATTGTGTAGTAACAAAGGTTTAGGGGCTCCTGGGTGGCTCAGCTGGTTAAGTGTCCATCTCTTGATTTTGGCTCATCATAATTTCAGGGTCCTGGGATCCAGCCCAATGTTGGGGGCAGGGGGATGGTTCCCAGCTCACGGGGGGTGGGGAGGTGTCTGCTTCTCCCTGCCCCTTCCCCAGCTCATTAGCATGCAGGCACTGTCTCTCTCAAATAAATAAATTTTATTTTTAAAAAAGGGTTATAGAAGGGGCGCCTGGGTGGCTCAGTCATTAAGCGTCTGCTTTCAGCTCAGGTCATGATCCCAGGGTCCTGGGATCGAGCCCCACATCGGGCTCCCTGTTCAGTGGAAAGCCTGCTTCTCCCTCTCCCACTCCCCCTGCTTGTGTTCCCTCTCTCACTGTGTCTCTGTCAAACAAATAAAATCTTAAAAAAAAAAAAAAAGGTTATAGGAAGGTTATCCACTTAAATGAATACAAAATGAACTGAGTAAAAGAGCCTGATGCATAAACAGTATCCGCAGTAAATACTGAACCCTACAGCTTCAGTAAATCTCCTAATGGAATGTAATCCAGTGATTAACTCACATAAATCTCTGATGTATTAAATATACGCAGGGCTTTATAGATATATGGGGGACTTAAAAAACCTGCAAATTCAAAATAAGGACATCCTGATAAAAATGAAATTTTCAAACTGGACTTTCAGTGCCTCCTAAATAACATTAACCCAGAGTAAAGGGATTTAATTTAAAAAAAAAAAAAAAGGATCTGAGAGAGAGAGAATGTGTGTGCATGCAGCAGGGGAGGGGCAGAGCTCTCTCTCTCTCTGGGGAGAATCCCAAGGAGAATCCCCACTGTGTGTGGAGCCCAACACGGGGCTCGATCTCACAACCCTGAGATCATGACCTGAGCCAAAATCAAGAGTTGGATACTTGCTTAACTGACTGAGCCACCAAGGCGCCCCCAGAGTAAAGGGATTTTTTAAAAAATTTATAAAATCATAATGATGGATAAAGAGAACACAGAGGGAGCAATGCCAACAAAAATTTTTGAAGCTTAAAAGGAAATGGATGAGACACAAGAAAAATGAATTTTAAATTGGCAAAATTCAGGAAGTAATCAGATTTACTACATTGCACAACTGCCCCCCAGTGACCCAGGAATTGGGAGCACACAGAAGTACAGATGGCATTAAAAAATGGGAGAACAGACCAAAAGCCTGTACTTAGGAGACAGTGAAATTCTCAGTTCATGCCTCTATGCCCTATAGATAACAGCCACTCTATCCACAGAACAGCCCAGGCTTCTCTGACAACATGCAGCCCCTGGCCTATGCACGAGGGAACAAAGTGCACGGATGAATGTGGTCATGAGCCGAGACGGAGTTAAGTAAAGGTTTCCACACAGAAGGCAGAGACTCCCAAACCCTCTGGTCTCTCATGACCCCAGAGCACTGACAGCCCAGTCTGCACTTTCCAAGCAGGAAACTGGAAGATGAAGAGCAACCCCCCAGAACAACAGCCCAGCCAGGGCCCAACAGCAAAGCTCGCTGGCACCAGCCGCAGCCACGCGCACGGCATCCAGAGAGCATCTCACACGACCGATGAGGGAGGGCCCCCGCGCCAAGGCAGGTTGAGGTGAGATGTCACAATGCTGGAGACAAAAATCTTAGGAGCTGCCAGAAATGGAAGACAAAATGTAACCTACAAAAGAATGGCTTTGGACAATCGTTATGCTAAAAAAGCAATTCCTTCCTGTTTTTGACGAAAAATAATTTCCAACAGACACTTACATACCTAGGCTTTGCAAAACTACCCAACAAGTGTGGTGACTTTGAGTAGATAATTCTCACCTCCTTGAGCCTCAATGTACTCACTCATCAGTACGGTGGACTGACAGTAATACAACTCAGGGCTGTTGTAGAGATTAAACGAGTTAATATCTATACACATACAGAACTACTGGATACAAGGTAAACATTCAGTTCATGTCCACTACCCTCTTACTACGATTAGTGCTATTACCACCACCACCACCACAGTTCGAGAGTGAGTTTTATTTTATTTATTTTATTTTTTTAAAGATTTTATTTATTTATTTGACAGAGAGAGACAGCCAGCAAGAGAGGGAACACGGGCGGGGGGGAGGTGGTGGGAGAGGAAGAAGCAGGCTCCCAGCGGAGAAGCCTGATGTGGGGCTCGATCCCAGGACTCTGGGATCACGCCCTGAGCCGAAGGCAGACGCTTAACGACTGAGCCACCCAGGCGCCCCAAGAGTGAGTTTTAAGATAAACCTAATGAGTGAAGTGGGTTTCTAAGTAAGATCCAATATCCTGCACCTGAAAACCCAGGTCCCATGTGCGTAGTACACTGAAAAGTGAGGTCCACAAAAACAATCATGAGAACCACCCTTTTAAACCACTAGATAAAGTAGGGGCGCCTGGCTGGCCCAGTGGGTAGAGCGTGCAACTCCTGATCACACAGTCGTGGGTTCAAGCCCCTTGCTGAGGGTACAACTTCCATAAAGAAATAATAAAATAAAATACGAGATAAAGTATAGCCACTGAGTTGAGATCAAGCTAAAGACCTAAAAACCAGCTCTCGTGAGCAAATTTTCTGCTGAGGAGTGCAGCACAAGTCCTGAAACCACATTCAGCTGTGCCATGCTTTTTGTCACAACTGTAATCCTGAAACGACAAGATGAGACAAGAGGTGGGAAGACAGAGCAAAGGTCAGTGAGTTAAGGAGTAAGATGACGGTCCGAGTTCTGACGCTGTTTCTAGCAGCTGGGAGGCGCTGAGCAGGAAAGTCAGCATTGTGCCACAGACTCCCCTATTCTCAAAAGGGAGAAACGTACCCCACTGTCTATATCCATACTGTGATGGTTAAAGGAAAAAGAAGAGCTGGTATGAAAGCATCAGGAGGAAAAACTGATCTACTCTTGGCTACTCACTTCACCTTCTTCTACCTACTCAGTCCGTCGACCACGCATGAGGTCGTACCTTCTCCGCATTTGTGTTCCTCCTGTGCGCTACGGTGCAAGCGGGGCCGACCGGGAGGCAGGCTGATGGGACAGGAAGGACAGATGGGCCTGGGACCTACAGATCCCCCCTCCTAGATGGCCAGTAAACAAGCAAGCGCGGTCCCTCAACTAGTCAGCTAAAGCAGTGCTACGATGTCCAAGAGACAGCATACAAGTGCCACTCCAGTGACGACTACTATCACTAGCATCCTCAGGGACTCCTGATATAAAAGGATTTTAGTGTGCTGGAGGGTAGGTGTTCAGATACCATGCACTGGTTCATAATGAACTAATGAAACAAGAACTAGACACATTTGGGGGCAGGGGCTGGGGGGACACTTACGTAGTAAGTGGCTTTGAAAAGCAGATGCCTGTTTGACTTTCAGAGCGTTAACAGAATGGAAAACCACATCTCATATACAATGAGTCCCTTGCAAAAAGTAACTCGTTAGAAGTGAGCACTCCCTACGACAAGAAATATGTAACCAGATACATAAGATTAATGAAAACCCGGAAAGTATTATTTAGAGTACACAGCACACAGCAGCTGGTCAATGAACGAATAAGAACTGAAACCAGAAATAGCTCCAATAATATTAAAAAATGTATAAACACTGTTCTGAAAATGTACTAGAACAAAGACTCACAGTCATGGGATGTAACTGAAATTTTTAAAACTCATTTAGTCCTTGCAAGTGACAAAAAAGTTTCTGCTCTTAAATATGGGAAAATCCTATTTTTTAAAAAAATTTTTTGCAAGGAAAGAACAAAGATATAAGAGGCACTGCCACTAAAAAGGGTAAAAGAAAGGAAACATTAACATTCAAGCACAGGTTAGAAAGCCAGTTACTCAACGTCAGGGCCTAATCCCTAAGAAACGTGGCAAAAAACTGAACAACACATTTATGATACGCTGACGTCAGACTAGCAACGGAAGAGGTACGCTTCTAGCTTACCATGTGGACAAAGAATGTCTTCATTAAAATTTAATTCCTCCTCCTCTTCTTTTCTTTCTTCTTTTGATTCATCTAATCAAAAGAAATACAGATAATAACCACTCTAGCTGTTACATTTGAAGTTCAAAGTAGCAGAGATACGACTGTGCGCAATTTTGAACAAAGAAAACTTAAAACATTCTAAAAATTAGACCCAAGTGATTCCTACATGCTCCTGCTAGGAAGTGTTATATTTCTTTCCCTTAAAAGGAAAGAAAAAAATCCCTGAATGGCAGTTTTACTTCTTCAAGATTTAGATTATGCAAGAACATGTTCCTTTTTTCAAACTGAAAAATACATATCCTTCCATTAGTTCTAGTCAAGCTATTCAGAATACGGGATCATAAACCAAGTTAATCATCTACATGTCATGTCATTTTCACCCACCTATTCTTTTCGGGGTTGAACAGAATGCTTCAGAGAAGACTAATGAGAAATAAGGACTTAACCTTTAACATCAAAAATATATATTAAGAACTGAGCTTTTCCCGTTAACATTTCTCTTCCAATATCCACTTTTCCTATCTGTCCACACTGTATCACCATGAATTCGTAGTTGTGTATACCAGGCAGACAGTCAAATAGAAAGTCTTAAGTCTAAGGAGATTAGAATAGTTACCCATGGGTTTTAATTTAAGTACATAAGACATTTAAAGAATATTTACTAATCATTAAAAAGCTCAGTAGAAAACTGGGCATAGAAAGGACACTCTCGGTCACACACACAAATACAACTAACTTCTCAAATAAAGGACCGTGGTTGATCTCGATGGTAATTTTGAAAGGCAAAGCCCTGACACTGCTAAGTCACTTTTCATATATCAGACTAGTAAAAGCTGATGTGAAAGGTATACTCTTTATGTTGACAAAAGCATGGAAAAACAAGCCCCCGTGTACTTTCTGGAGAAAATTTACCAAGACGTATCAGTACATGGCCATTATAAATGGGTGTAATCCTCTGATCCAACAATTTCTGGGAATTTATGCAAAGAGGTACGTACGACCATACATAAGGACGCTCACTTTACCTGTTCGTACACGTTAACTGTACAAAACTAAAAAAGAACCAGTTAAATAAAAAGAATACGTCCACACAATGAAATACAGCCACTAAATAAAAAGCACCATATACTTTAACAGAGGAAGATGTNCAACTGCATCTACAGGAATGCCAATATTAAACAAACCAACCCCTATTTAGAATGATTGTATCTGGAGGAAAGGCTTGCAGAGATTTTACTTTGTTCCTTCTGTACTGCTTTAAGCTCTTAAAATCTCTGAATGGAGGAAGGGGGAGAAGAGAAGCATTTTACTCTCAAACCAACATGAAAACGATTTTCAAGCTAGGCCAGCATCAAGATACTTTCAATTACGGCATCTGACTTTACGTAAAAGGAAGCATCACTGGGGTGCCTGGCTGGCTCAGTTGGTGGAGTGTGCGACTCAGATCTCGGGGTTTTGATTTGGAGCCCTATGTTGGGTGTTGAGATTACTTAAAAGCTTAAAAAAAGAAAAGAAAAGAAAAGAAAAAGGACCACTAGCACATCAAGAAGCTTAAAAGAGCACCAAGTTAATATTTAACACACTGGGTCACACGATGCTACTAAAAATACGGTTTTTAAATGACAGGACAATAACACTGAAACTAAAGTTAAGTTCATGAATTGTATAGCAGAGCAAGATTTTTTTTAACCAGGGGCAGCTGGGTGGCTCAGTGGTTAAGCGTCTGCCTTCGGCTCAGGGCGTGATCCCAGGGTCCTGGGATTGAGCCCCACATCAGGCTCCTCTGCTTCTTCCTCTCCCACTCCCCCTGCCTGTGTTCCCTCTCTCGCTGGCTGTCTCTCTCTCCATCAAATAAATAAATAAAATCTTAAAAAAGATTTTTTTAACCAAAAGAAAAAAAAAAAACTCTTAAATTTGAAAACGTTAAAAAGCCACAAATAGTGGCTTTGGGGTTTTTATTTTCTTAAAAAGTTAAGACTTGTTGAATTACTGTGTGGTATACCTGATAGTAATACAATGCTGTGTTAACTACCCTTCAAAAAAAAAAATCATAGTACATTTATTAAAATAAAAAAATATACAAAAAATTAAAAGGTAGTTTTATCGGAAGACCCCACCAAGAAAATTCAGAGTACTTCAGTAAGAATGTTAACGTTATTCAAAGGATAATTTTTAAAAACCTATGTACGTAGATCCTGATATTTGGATAAGAACACTAGGTGAGACAATCGCTTCAGGGTCACTAATTGTACTTGAATAGACTGATCAAACCACCAGCTTCCATTTTAAACCTACGAATAATTTTAGAGCCTTAATTCCCCTTGTATCTTATGAAACACTGATTATAAAATTCAATTTAGTCGCTGACCTATATTAACATAATTTCCTACTTGAAAGCATAGCTTCAGAAAACTGAGAAGAATTTATAAGCAAAACGCTATTCAGAAGCTGCCTTCCCTCCTGGATGAAAACCACAGAAGCACAGGCTCATTTTATTTGCCAAAGGCAGCCTGTAAATGTGGCAGATAGTCTATAACCAAACATACTGAGCTGACGATATACTATGTGACTGGTGGCAGACTCACCTTTCTTAAGAATTTTAGCCCGGAGCAGAATTAAAAAGAATTCTGCACGTGATTAACTAGAGAGACCGGGAGCAAAAAGGATGCCTGGGTACCCGGAATTCCTCATGTGAGCTGCTGAGCCCGTGCTCAATTTCAGTAACTTAACAATCTTTTATTTGTTCTGAGACACCGGAGAGCTTCGGGTTTAATAAAACTGGCCCCTAAAATTGCACGGGTGGGAATTCTGCGCTGCCGTCCACGAGCACGCACACACAGACTTTTCGCACTACCTTTGTTCAAGGTGTTGCCGTTCATCTTCCCGTTGCTTTGGTCTACGTCGCCATCTTGCTCATCTAGCTGTTCCAGAGCGAGCTGGCGCCAACTGCGCAGGGAGGATTTCCCCACCCAAAATCCATCACTGCTGCGGAACAGAGACCACGTGAAATCACGCAAGGCACATTTCCTAATGGCCCTTCTTTACGTGTGAGGGTCATGAACTAAAATGAACTACAAACATTCCAAATCTGCTACGGTCCACACGATTTTTTAACCCACTCCCACGTTTTGGCCATTTTCACTCTTCGCTACTGAAATGCGGGTATCTCAGATGCTGCTTTTATCCCAAATCTTATCCTGCTTCCTCAATTATGTTCAGGCCGAACACAACTCAACGGGCTACTTTCCTTCCCTTGACGTCCACTCCCAAAGACGTACAGGTCCTCACATATATACATCCACGTCCACGTACAAACACACATTTAAAGGGTCATGAGGCTGTTTGCAGAATGACCAAAAACAGTGAGCTAGGTTAATCTTTATTTGGAAAATATATAACGGAAGTTAAACCCAGATGTAACAAGTGCCGTAACAGATGCCATCCGAGCTTACTGGTTCCTGGGTCCAGAGGCCCGCTAGGGAGCGGCACTCGACAGACTCCAGGTCTGCTGGGTATTTCTGCCAAGGATGCTCCCCTGGGTACCCTGCGTTAATACACTCCGGCCTCTCTAGAGGGACACCCCACGTATGAACACACACTAACACGCTGCCTTGGTCTGGTCAGACCTCAGCTCCGCACCTCTGCTTCTACTTTTCTAACGGATGGAATGCAGTCCCAAAGGCTGGGTGACTCGGCTTTGGGCATCTTTGAAAACATCCAACCTCCCTGTCATCCACATCATTACTCTTCTTTCTTCGAAAACCCTAACTCCTACTGTCTATAAATTACGAGCCATTCGGTTATTACCTCTTCCAACTAGTTCGGTTTATCATCAACAGTAAACACTGTGTAACATACCCCTTCACCGTCGCCTTTAGCAGATTATTAACAGTTTTATAATCTTCATTTAGTTGGCTCTTCAGACGCAACACGCGGCAGCGTTCTACCACACACTCCTTACACAGGGCTTTCACTAGAGGCGAGAGAGAGGGAGAGCAAACGGGAGTTCGTTCACACGCAGATTACCTGTGAGCAAAGTGTCAGGACTTCACAGAACACAGTTCTAAAGCAAAGTCACGATTTTGACAACAGAGAAAACTGGTACATATCCTAAATTATTTAGGTGATACAGATTTCAAGACAGCAAATTTTTATCTGCATAAAGAAAGAACAATGAGAGATGAAATGTCTAAATACCCTAAAACAGGCCATGCCATGAAGCACAGTATTCTCCAAGGTTTAGATGCATGTTTTACAAGAGTTAAATAACTGAGGCTCTAAGGTTGGGGGAGACAACATTACCTGACAAGTACAAATGTAATGTTAATTGAAAGCTTCATGCGAGTATGAAATATTGGAACACTTCAAAACACGGAACACTAAAGAGGGAAAAAACCCACCAAGGGCCGATTTAAAACTCACAGTTGTAGGAATCCTATGAAATGTGATTCTATGAAAGATCTTATCACAGCTTAGTTCATTGATCATGAATCAAAAACAAACTTAGAAAGCAAAACTCCAGGTGTGTACAAGAGAAGGCCTGGATCATGCAGTTAAAATGCCAGTTGTTATGCTCTAAGTTGTACACATTCAGAAAACGGCATTTAATTTGGGAAAGGAGGGAGGGTGATCACACAATTTTTATTAGACTCACCTATGGATACGAGGTGGGGCCTATGTTGCTCATTAAAAAGAAAAATGTTTTGAGGCGAGACAACCAGAACCAAAGACACTATGGATACTATGTCATTATCTAAAGGTCTAAATTCAAAGCAGAATCAGGCAGCTTCCATTCATAAGCTAAGTAACAATCTACAGAAGACGTGCCATCAACCAGACCAAGGTTCAAGTACTCTGAAGAGTATACTGAACAAAGTAACAAATTACTACCAGATGGTTTTCTCAAAAGAAGAAAATTCTGTCTCCTTTGGGAGGAAAACATGGAAACTCAATGAAAAGCGATGTATAGTGTTACGTAACTTCTTTAGTTAGCAAATCCTGTCTGCCAAGCATACAGAACATTTGGACCGGCTGGCACAGTCTGGGTCAGATGATCAGAGACCACAGGGTGAGGCTTCATGAATTACTTCATACGCAGAGAAGACACCCCGAATTACCAGTTAGTCTTGGTCCTCCCCCGTATCGACTATAGAAAATGTCAGCCGCATATTCAGATATTCTCTTCATAATTGAGATCTTGTCAGGATGGAGCTTGTCATGGGAACACAGGCAAGCGTGATTATCGATAGGCTTGGTGGGTGTCGATTCATCCAACCACTTCTGAAGCCACTCGAGAGAGACAAACTCATAGGGTTCTGAGAAGATAGGAAAGGAAAGAGTCTATGTATTTTTACAGCTTTTTGACTAAGTGATACATTCATTTTCCTCAAAAGACAATGCAAACTCTGTCCAAAGTTAGCAGAATCAGAAGCATCACTGTTCAGGGAAAATGTCTGAGGACTGTGACACAAAGCTCCATTTAACTACCCCTCTTCTAGTTCAAGGAGCTGTGTACGATAGGGACGAATCGGCACAGTGCCCTATGAGATCGGCTGGTATTATTAACCACATTCTACAAAAGAGGCATCCACAGAGAGAAGTGTCTTGCTTGACAGCACAGAAGAGCTCTGATCAGGACACCCACGACTGTTAACTATAAAGCCATGCTCCACGCCAGCTCGCAAATCACATAACCTCATTCCCTATTATGTTTATTTCATAAATGATTTTCATAAACACTTTTCACCAATATGTGATATACACATGGAATTGAAAATGAAACGTCTGAGTTCTAAGTTAGAATAACCTCATCAGCTATAACCACACTTTCATAAGCCAGTTTCAACCACTGAACTTTTCTCCATCCAAGAGGATACTGATGTCAATTAAAACGTATTTGATTTCCCCTCCCCAATCTGTATCATGAGCTATTCATGACATTATTGTGTATTTCAAGAAAGTAAGCTATTTTAAACAAGTTTCAGGATGAAGTACACTAGAATTCAATTGTTACTGATTTTGAAGTTGCAAAAATTAAGACAAAACCAAACCACCTCAAACTGAGTTTTCATTTGGGAAAACAGAGTCCATGAGTTCCCTAAAAGTCAAAATTAAAGACAAAGGGCCAGCTTTGATTACTTACAAAGATCTCCAGTGAGTCCCAGCATAAAACATAGAAGAAAACATACAGAAATTGAATTTACGTATTTGTATTATGTACTACTGCTGATGAGATCTGAGGGATAGACAATTCAACTCAAAGCCCATTTTGACCACTTTTATACTACAAGTCTAGAAAACTAATTTCCATTTCAAGTTTAGTTTGAGACATTTCAATTTTTACAAAACCAAGTTTCGGCATCGTCACATCCCTTATTTGTGCTAAGACTGTACGTTGCCAACTGAGAGCCTTCCGAGCGGTCAGCCCCAATGCAGCCGCAGAGAAAGAGCTCATGACTGCAAGCTGAGACCAACGTCTAATCCAAGTTCTGCCACCAAGAAACTGAACTTGAGCAAGTCACTTAAACTCTCTATGCTTCAGGTCTTTTATTTGTAAAATGAAGGTAATAATACCTGCCTTCTACCTACCTCACGGGGATGTTGTTGAATGTAAAAGATAAGATAAGTGAAGCATTTTGAGCTTTTTGGAAGAAAAGAGATATAGAAAAGTTAATCATACATTCACACAATATATAAAGAGGAGACCTTAACATTCAGTATAGATTACCATGGTCGTGGCACTTTATAATATATAATGGCGTGGTTCGTTAAATTCAAAATACTTCCCAATTTTATTTGCCAATTATCACGTTTAATCTGCCAGGGACAGAGTACACTGGGTATCTTAAGAATGCAAAGACAAATGACCTCTACCCAAGAAAGGGAAATCAAAGTTTGAGCGTATCTCATCTTTTCCCAAATACAGTCACGTAGATTAAAATCTTCATTAATCTAAAGGCCATCAAAGGAGGGGAAACAGAACTGTGACACAGAGCCACATTCGAGAATAATTCGGCAGGTGTTCTCATTTCCCCAGGAGCTGGGGAGGGGAGCAGAGCAGAGCAGACAACACCTGCTATGGCTAACTGGAAGAATACACGTAAGGACCCAGACCCTCACAAGGAAAGGAATCTAGGAAAACTGCATGTGCACAAAGCACAGCTGGCCAAGGGCTGTCTGCTGGGATTCGATGCCCAGGGCGGCCATGCCCGGGACCGCTATGACAACAACGTGGTTCAAAGGCAGTCTGTTCAAGACGACATGCTCCGATCCCCTACTAGAGTCATACAGAAAACTTCCAAGTGAAGCGTATTCTGGTTTGGGGCAGTTTCACATGAATTAAATGTAAGATATGAAAATTAGAAAAATGCCTGATTTTATGGTAAGAGGAGTAGGAGAGCAGAGAGTGGGCCTGGGATTCTGATGTAATACCGTTATTATTCATTCTGCCCATTTTCTAGATTTAGTATGCTGAAGGACCTCTCGGAGGAAGAGTGACTGTGGTCACATAGGTCTCTCTTTCTTTCATTTTCAATTTCCATTACTAAAAAGAGTTTGGTATCAATCTCTGCCAAGAGTATCCCTGAGGACCTGGGTCTAGCACAAGTCTCAACGGTTAAGGCAGATTTGCTTCTGGGATATCTTTATACTGCAGATGCTTCTGTTCTAGACAAAGACTCATGGCAGGTTCTCTATGAACTGTGATCCAAAAACCATCTGAGCACCGCCTTCCAAAGGCATGGTAATCAACCACCAAAAAGGAATGAGAACTCTATTTGCCAAGTTGGAGATACCGAAGTGTTTAAAATCTCGGCATTTGGCAAAACAGGAAAGCACTTGTTAAAATATTTAGTGAAGGAAATGTACATTTTGGTGAAAGTTACTCGTAAATTTATTTTTATTTTTATTTTTTTTAATGCCTGGATTGAACATAGGAATTTTCTTTGGGGGGAGTTATAAAAGTCCAGGAAAGACTGTGGCATCAAAAATATTTGTAACACTCCACCTAGAGATAAAATTTAAGATTATTTAGAGAGCATTTATTTTAATAAAAAGGACCAAAAGGGTCTGTGTTCCCAATGAGGCTTATTACTTCAGGTAAAGTGACTCTTCTTTAAATATATTCACAAACACACAGAGGATTTAGAAAATGTATAACAAAGACTTGCATTGGCAGCACAAAACCACAATCATCTGCTTTGGGATTTTTCAACGTTTTAGCACAACATAGATTTTCTACTCTGTAAGTTTACTGCAAATGGGAAAAGAAAATTATGAAGTTCATAACTGGTGAAAGTACTGATACAGAGACATGTTCTAAGAACATAAGCACTGGTTCTGTGGGAAACAGCCAAGAGAAGTGCAAGTATGTGTTAGTTAACCTGACACGTCACACCTCTGGGCCACGCAGTAGTTTTAAAGAGTGGTTCAAAAACAGCATTTTACTTTAGATTCAGGAAGTCCCCTTCTCTCGTCTAATGAATGCAGGAAACTGGGAATACAGTTCAAAAAATAGATTTCTAGGTCTCAACTCCTTTGAATAAATTTAGAGATTTGAATCATATTCATTTCCAAATCATTTCCAGTAAAATTAAGGTCAGTCTAACTCTTCAGAATAATCCCAACCCTTAGGACAGAGTGAGAGGAACAGGTTACAAAGAAAGGTCAGAATCAAAGATGTAGCTCAGAAAGAACTTTTAAGAGCTTTTCTTACAGATTTAGCAATTTATATTCATCTTTTGTTTAAAGTTACACCAGTAATACAAAATTAAGATATGAAAAAGACAAGCCACAAGTACAATTATGCTTGAGTATTTATTTTCTAAAATTAGGATTAAATTGCCTCTTCTTTATGCAGGAATTGGGCCTGGGGAATTCTGTCTATGAAACGACAAAGACAGTGTATCATTACTAATGGCATAGCAGCCTGGAAAAGTTGGGGTTTTCTTTCTGAGGCAC
Source organism: Ursus maritimus (assembly GCF_017311325.1). Classification (NCBI taxonomy): domain Eukaryota; kingdom Metazoa; phylum Chordata; class Mammalia; order Carnivora; family Ursidae; genus Ursus; species Ursus maritimus. Next base: position 15,799,797 of record NW_024425786.1, read on the forward strand.
TAGGTAAACTTGCATTAAACATACACAGTAAAGGGATGGGCTGGCTCACGTGGGATAATTCTTAAGAAATTAGGGGTCAGCAGAAAGCTCTCCTATTCTTAGAATATTGATATTAAATTTCAAATTAGTCTAATAGTATCGTAAAAAATAGCACTCAGAAAAGAATGCCAGTTAATACGGCCAGAGCACAAACTGTGCAAGGAAACAACATAGTGAGATGCTTCCATAGTAACCCAATCAGATCTTTTGTTAAGAACAAATTAGTATCTCACAGAACAGAAACATCTGTAAGACTCACATATACATATATATGCAGAGCGCTGACCTAAACCTTGTAATTTATTAAGAGCTTCCCGTTCTTAAAAGTACATGATAATGAAGATTCTATGGAATGCTACACATCAGATTATTGCTGGTTTACACAGTTTGTAGTCATTAAGCTGGCATGAGTGGTTATAGGAAAGGGGAGGGGCAAGTCTGTTCATACACATCTGTGAACATGAAAGAAACAAGGCACATCATGGCAACAGTGCTGTCCCAGAATATCTTACAGACCAGCTCCAGCAGGTAACCTTTGGTACAGCTCCTTAACCTCTTCATGTTTAGCTTTTCCTTTGTCCACACTCTGCTTGCGCATCTCGGCCATTTCGATACACCACTCCTCAAACTTGCAATTATCTCGGTCTACCAGCTCTTGAAGAAAGGCTATTCAAAACAGAAAAGACAAAAAAATAACGCTTGCCTGTTTTCAAACACACAGAACCATGCCAACGTCTGAATTATACCAAATACTGGCTAGGATTCTGGTGGCAACTTCCTCCTGATGGCAAAGTAAAACTGGTAACAGCCATTAGAATAATGCTGGGTGACGCCCGACCTGGTCTCCATGATGTCACCAGCCAACTGGGGCCATCAAATGGCTCAGAAATACTACTCAAAATTGAGGATGCCACAGAGCACAGACAGTATTAGGTAAAATGACAACTGAAGACTGCCTTCAGGCCAGTAGCAACTCTTCTTCTTCTAAATTAAGTACGCTCTACGCCCATTGTGGGGCTCAAAATCACGACCCTGAGATCAAGAGTCCCATGCCCTACCAACTGAGCCAGCCAGGCAGCCTACAACTGTTCTTTTTAAAAAGATGATCTATAAAATTAATTAAAATGGCTAAAACACATTTGTATGCTTTACAAATTAAACCAAATAAAACCAAATGGCTCTTTAAATACATGTTTTGCTTACCTATAGAATTTAAACTGTTTTTGCTTGTCTTTGGGAGGGGAGGGGTCAGTGGAATAGTTCCGTTAAAGGCTCCTTTAGCTTGAAAACTCACCATTTTTTTTTTTTTTAAAGAATTCATTTTTGGCGCACCTAGGTGGCATAGCTGGTTACGTGTGCGACTCCTGGTTTCAGCTCAGGTCATCATCTCATGGGTTATGATACTGAGCTCCTTGCTCAGCCGGGAGTCTGCTCGAAGATTCTCTCCCTCTCGTCCCTGCTTCCTCTCAGGAGGAGACCCCCCCCCCCAACAACTCTCTCTCAAATAAATAAATAAATACTGAAGTAATCTACACCCAACATGGGGCTCAAACCCACAACACAGCCAGCCAGGTGCCCCCAAAACTCACTACTTTATTAAGTAGGTTCCATGCCCAATGTGGAGCCCAACACGGGGCTCGAACTCATGACCCTGAGATCAAGACCTGAGCTGAAATCGAGTCAGATGCTAAACCAACTGAGCCACCCAGATGCCCTAAAACTCACTACTTTAAAGCAAATTTGTGATTATATCTACTTTCATCAACATCTACCATATGCAATGAACCTATCTTGACAAATTAAAGCAGTGATTTCCTGTGAGCGCCGGTATGCTACAGTACTTGCCTTCTATCATCTTGGGAAATTGCTCACCTGGTACCTGAACAGTTGTGGTGGTTTTTTCTTGAGTTTGTAGTCTATACACCAACATATACGCATTTCGAGAGCAGTGCGTTCCTTTCCCACACTTGGGTTTACGCGTCTGGGACTTAGAAGGTTCTGCTGAGGTGGAGGAATAAAAGGTAACTAAATTAGAATGTCTATGGTCAGTTGATGCTTTTGCAGGGGAGGGGCAGGAGAAGGGCCACGGGACACAATTCTTACAAATACACATTCAAGATACTTATTTATTATTTTTTAAGTAGGTCAACATCCAGTGTGGAGCCCAACAGAGGGCTTCAACTGATGACTCTGAGATCAAACCCTGAGTCGAGACCACAAGCCAGATGCCCTAGCAACTGGCTAGGCGCCCTCACATTTAAGATACTTTAACAGGGATCTAGAACACTAAACGGCAATACAAATTCAGGATGCTTGTTGGATGTCTGAATATTTAAACAGGTTTATGCCCTACCCCCTTGTGTACCATATTCCATTTTTAAAAGATGGTTAAGTACTATTTTTCATGAAGACAAACCTAGAAGCAGAAAAAAGGTACTACTGCAACGAGTTTATTTTAATGTTGGTCTTGGATTATAAAAATAAATCCAGATTATTTTAGCAAACAGACGGTTCCCAGAGAGGAGAGGGTAGGCCGATCAGTTAAATGGGTGGTGGGGATTAAGGAGTGCACTGGTGTGGTGGGCACCGGGTGTCGGATGCAAATGTTGAATGATGCAAATGTTGAATCACTATACTGTGCACCTGAAACTAAGGTAACACTGTAGGTTAACTGGAATTAAAATAAAAACTTAACAAAATGGCATGTTCGTTAAAATGAAATGCTATTGTAATGAGCATAAAGATTAGCCACTAGTATCTGTGAATTCAGTAGCAAGTAGAAACATTAAGTGTTCTGAATGTCAAGTCTATCACATGAACGTGATCTTCAAAATGGTGCTGAGGATGCCAGGGTAACCTTCTGGGGGAGGGGGGTGAGATCCTGCTTAGTTCTGGGGAAATCAATGACCAGATCTTCAATTCACTATGTTCTTTTCTAAAATCAACCCACCTCCACACTGCGGTTCCACTCATGGTTTCTGCCTCTCCTCTCTCAGTTATCCTCCCACTTTAACGAAAGAAAGACATAACCTCTCACCCAGAGATTAAAAGTTTTAGCCATGTCATTAGAAGAAATGTTTACAATAAAATTTTGCTTTGTGTTTAATTCAAAAGTTTATTAATATACTTATATTGATCGAGTATGAGGTGATATTTATAATTTTAAAAAGCTCAATCCAAAAGAACTTTCGAACTATTTAGAGACTTATGGTTACAGAAATCTTAAGTATATTCCATTAGGAAAAAATCCCATATGGTCAGCTATAATGTAAATACTACCAGGAGAAAGGGTAAGGGTTAAAAAATGTCTTCCTCTAAAGAAAGATCCATCCATACATTTGTCTCTGAAAAGTTGGTACTATGTTACTAATTACATTTGGACTCTCTTAAAAGAGTGATGTTGCAGTTTCACTATTTGTCAGAAATCACATCATCTGTAGCTACTTAAAATTATGATAAAAAATATCAGATTTTAAAATGTTCAGGGAGGGGCACTTGGGTGGCTCAGTCAGGTAAGCACTTCACTCTTGGTTTCAGCTCAGGTTATGGTCTCAGGGGGTTGAGATTGAGCCCTGTGTTGGGCTGCATGCAGAGCCTGCTTGGAATTCTCTCCCTCCCCCTCTGCACCTCTCTCCACAGGCACTCTCTCTCAGATAAATAAAATCTTCAAAAAAATAAAACGTTCAGGAACACAACTTTGTTCAATATTCTTGTAGGGAACACAGGACAAAAAGTTTGAAGACTACCACTACAGGGAATTAACAATGTCAGGAGCGTGTAAAGAGGAGGTCGGGCATTTCTAACTAAAACGTATTAAGATTTAACATGTTTGTTTTTTTTTTTTTTTTTAAAGATTTAGTGCAAGGGGCGCCTGGGTGGCGCAGTCGTTAAGCATCTGCCTTCGGCTCAGGGCGTGATCCCGGCGTTCTGGGATCGAGCCCCACATCAGGCTCCTCCGCTGGGAGCCTGCTTCTTCCTCTCCCACTCCCCCTGCTTGTGTTCCCTCTCTCGCTGGCTGTCTCTTTCTCTCAAATAAATAAATAAAATCTTAAAAACATAAAAAATAAAAATAAATTTAAAAAAATAAAAAAGATTTTATTTATGGGAGAGAGAGAACACCCATGAGGGAACAGGGGGAGGAACAGGGGGAGGAACACAGGGAGGAAGAGGGATTAGCAGAATCCACACTGACCGCTGAGCCTAATGCGGAGCTTGATCCTAAACCCTGAGATCATGACCTGAGCCAAAATCAGGAGCTGTACCCTCAACTGAATGAGTCACCCATGCGCCCCAACATGCTCGACATTTTGTGTGAGATGGAATATAAACCAATTCAAAGAAGTTCATGATAGAATACAAGAATAAGTGACTCATGGAATTTCTATTTTTGATCAAACAGATGAAATTTGCCATGTACATTGCATACAGCAGTGAGAGGTATTAAAACATTGGGATGGGATCCTGATAGGGTGGAGTCTCTTTCTCTTGAACTATTTTAAAATTTAGGACTGTCTATATGTAGAAGATAAACAAAACAGCCTTAGCAATGCTTTTAATCCTACAATACTCTGACTAAAATTAAGACAAATCAAATAAACCTCAGTAAAGAACAGTTAAAGCCACATTCTCAGTTTTGTACCCAGAGTCTAATAAAAAAAAAAAATATATATATATATATATATATATATATATATATATATATATATAGGCAAATGTTAAGAACCGCAGTATTAAAAGTGGGAGTAACATAGTTGAATACCTATCTATAAACACCTAAATGTGATTTAAAAATAGAAACTCTCTCTCTAAATTACAAAAACCTGGTCCCATTTAACCACCCACGGAAAGATTCCCCATATGCTTCACAAGCCAACTCCAACGGCCATTCTCCTGACACCTTGGGAAAGTGGCTCTGATTCATTAAGAAAGAACAATGGCAGGAGACACACATCTATTCCCAATCTTTTCTCTTATTTAGACCCCACAGTCCAAACCTCACCCCAAAATGACACACACGGTAATAAAGTGATGAGAAGCTCAGCCGCGATGCCTCCTACTGGAAGAACCATTCACTTCTGTAGGGAATAAGGGGGCACTCCGGCCCAAGAACATGGACGTGATAACAGCTATTCACCAAGTACTCTCAATGGCAGAACTCATCACTACAAAACAGCAAGCAGCTTACCCCCCCCCCCCGAGGCCCTGCTCACATTCCAGGGAAGGGAAAAGATACTTCACAGGAAGGCGTAGGCACTGTTCTCACAGCAATGGTCCCCTGCTAGAGTTATTTCCCTAACATAAATCTCCTAACACAAAGAAAAGGACTACAAATCCTACTACTTTAACTCTACTATTCATCGTTTTAAGCTTAATACCTGCTACCCTCTCCCCTTTCCATCCCCTCTTACCCAAAATTAAACTGGTTATTGAATATTTGCCTTCAAACTGCACTGAAAACATTACTGAAACCATCTCCGGGGGAAAAAAACTTTTTTTTAAAATTCAGGCATTGCTAACAAAAGATGTTCAGAGATTTTATGTGTGTTTAAGAAATGCAAATATCCTTGCTAACCCAGAACCCAATCTTGGACCATAAGAATTTATCACAAAGATCTCCAGTTTCAAAAAAAAGAAGAAAGAAAAAAGAAAAGAAAAAAAAAAAAAAGAAGAAAAGAAAAAAAAGAAAAATTTATATTTTAAAAGGGCACTCACAACTTAAAGGTTTTACCTAGATCTTCCTCAATCCCTAGTTGTAATTTCTTCCCCTCCATCTTTTCTATATCTTCGTCATTAAATTTATACCATTCACCGGACTGTGGATCTTTCACATGGGCAATGTAGTGGCCAGAGTAAGCACTCACTCCTCTGTGTATAAGGACCGCACTGAGTTCATACACATAGGACCCACCTGGAAAAAGAGAAGGGAGAAAGTGAAAGTTTGCAGAACAGTATTTCTTCTTATATCCTGAGTCTGAACTGTAATGATTAAAACGGTTTTCAGAGAATTCAAAACATGTCCCCTAAAACAAAACAACACAACAAAATACACGTCACCTAAGATTTTTTAATTTAGTTTTACGAAGTAATGTAGTAAACACGTCTTAAGCTGCTCACTGCATTAGTTTTCCATTTTCTCTGCAAAATATACAGATGGAAAGAAAGCTCTGGCACTCTGGGCACCCAGGTCAGGATTACAAAGCTATTCTGCTGCAGGCTTTGCCCCTCTGCAAACTGGCTGAGCTGTACGCCTTCCAAGAATCAACTGTTTGTATTCTTGTTATAAAATTACTTACACAAACTAACCAGGTAGGAGTGTGAAACTAAAAAGCTATTGTTTCTAGGAAAAAAAGAAGAAAAATGTTTTAGGAACAACTGGAGGTAAGTCATTAAAAAAAATGGCTACCAAAATAAGCCAAGATAACTGGAAACAACCAGGAGAGAAAACATTAAAAATCTAGAATGATTCTGCACTGAGATTTCTTCGTATTTTAAAATTCCTATTTATTTCACTTGAAATAACCAAAGACAAGTCAGAGTCTATATATTATGCACATGATTTATGCAAGAGAAGACTTTACCCATACATTAAATGAATGAATGAATATTGACATTTCCAGATATAATTTGAAAAAAATCTTCTAAACAAATTATGGGGGAAATTATTTATGTACTGGGAAACATCACTTCTACACATTATTAAAAATGAGAAAGCATGTAATTCATTAGCAACCCCACAATACAAACATAACCACTATTAAAAATGAAACCTGCAGGTTTTTCTAACAAATCATTCACATCTTTCTCACATCATTAAACACTGTTCTGAAATTTATCGTAACGTACCACAATGTATTGAACCACTCCCATACCGATGGACATTTAAACCGGAAGCATTTTATTAACGTTAAACAATAATTACTACCTTTGTGGCAAAAAATCTGTGCACATATCCTTGACGATTTCATCATCGTAACTTCCTTCAAACGTCAAGAGGTGAGTCACAAGGCAGAGCCAATCACTCATTCAACAAACATGCCGCACGCTTGTAGGAACACAGGGTACGGCAGCTGAGTAGAAGGACAAAGCCGCTGCATTCTTGAAGCTCAGTGGGGGATTCAGTGATACAGATCAACACCCACCTAAACCACCCAAGCTGAAAATAATTTAAAACACTAGGATATGGGCGCCTCGGTGGTTCAGTCCATTAAGTGTCTGCCTTCAGCTCAGGTACTGGGATGGAGCCCCGCAGAGGGTCTCCTGCTCAGCAGGGAGTCTGCTTCTCTCTCTCTCCCTTTGCCCCTCCCGACTGTTCATTCTCTCTCTCCCCCTCTCCCCCAAATAAAATCTTAAAAAAAAAAAAAATTCCATATGCAATAACCAACATGCAATCAAAGATAACCAAGTACAGAAGAAACACAGCAACATTAAAAGAACCCACCCAGAGAGCAAAAATCAGCCCGCATAATCTTCCAACATCAGTCATGGATTACAAAACCAGGCTTTCTATGTTTCAAGAAATGAGAAGCTTGAAAATCTATCTATTCAGGGGCGCCTGGGTGGCTCAGACGGTTAAGCATCTGCCTTCGGCTCAGGTCATGATCCCAAGGGGCCTAGGATCGAGTCCCACATCAGGCTCACTTCTCAGCAGGCAGCCTGCTTCTCCTTCTCCCTCTGCTGCTCCCCCTGCTTGTGCTCTCTCTCAAATAAAATCTAAAAAAAAAAAAAAGGAAGGAAGGGAAGGAAAGGAAGGAAGGGAAGGAAGGAAAGAAGATCTATCGGGTCAAGTAACAGAGAACCATAAAAAGTGATGCAATTTTGAATCCAAGGAAGTACCGGCATTTACGTTAAGGGTAACTGTACTAACTGATCCAGTTTAAAGATCTAGGCTGGGATTCAGTGTTTTGGTATAAATCTGAAATTCCTCAAAATGAAAAGCTAGAGAGGGAGACAGACACACACGTATGACGGGGCCTTCTCCGCCTAGCTCCAGCAAGAACCCGGATGAGGGCGCAGCGGAAGCAGACGGTGCAAGACTTCGTCATGGGTTAGGTTTCACCCCGCACTGTCCCAGGAGAAAACAGGGAAACTCAACTGTAAGGTTTAGGAATGCAAGCTTACATTGTGAAACACTAAAGCAAAAAATAATTGATTAAAAAATAGAAATTAATAAAAATAAAGGACCTGACTGCCATAAAACCCAGATTAATGTCTATGATTTGGGGGGGCGGAGAAGGGTTGTTAGTGGGAGGGGCACAAAAGACTCTGGAGTCGTGGGAAAGTTTTGTTTCTGGAGCTGGATGTTGCCCACGCAGACGGCCACTTTGTGAGAATTCTGCAACTCACACACGTTTGTATTCTGGGCTCTTATGATGAATGCATTATATTTTATTATAAAAAGGTATAAGTGGATAGAGCAACACGTATGGTGCAGACAACGGCAGGACGAGTGAGGGTGTGCCCGCCGTCGGGTGTCTGCGAGAGGGTGAAGACAAGACCACAGAAGTATTCCCTAAATTAAATCGTCACAACAAACCACACAATTCGTAGAAGCAGTAACCGTGACGGAATTACCAAGAGACAACACAAAAATTTTCATGTCACAACACCACTGTTCACCTGAATTTACACGCATCCATTCATTATACTAACAACTTCAGAATTCTGGTAGTTTAAAACAGCCAGTGGGACCTGTTCTTTAATGCGCACCTGTATTATTGGATCATAAGGTTGTCTTAGTGTTTTGCTAACTGTATTTAAATATAATTGGTTTCTTTGGAAATTCCGTGAATTTCAGTCAGTTCCCAAATTTCAACGTGACCTACAAGACTATTAAAATCCCCCCCAAAATATGGCCGTTCAGTCAGTCAGGTGCTAAAGGTTCAAGGAACAGGAACCCCTTGGTTTACAGATCCATGTAGATCTGTAGGTGCACGATTTAAAGAAACAAGTGAATTCTCCTTTTTAAAAAAAGAGCATCTTGGGGCGCCTGGGTGGCACAGCGGTTAAGCGTCTGCCTTCGGCTCAGGGCGTGATCCCGGCGTTCCGGGATCGAGCCCCACATCAGGCTCCTCCGCTATGAGCCTGCTTCTTCCTCTCCCACTCCCCCTGCTTGTGTTCCCTCTCTCGCTGGCTGTCTCTATCTCTGTCAAATAAATACATAAAATCTTTTAAAAAATAAAAATAAAAAAAATAAAAAAAAAAGAGCATCTTTTAGATCTATCTTCTCGGCTTTATGTGGATATGTGTGTACAGACATGTATCAATTAGAATATAGGAAAATATATATACTGGCAGTCTGGGCGATAGAATTACAGGTTTTTTTTGTTTGTTTCTGTTTTTTATTTTTTTAATTATTTTTTGTGGTATCATTTATTTATTTGAGAGACAGAGAGAGAGAAGGAGCCAAGGGGAGGGGCAGAGGGAGAGGCAGCAGCAGACTCCTCTATCTCTGGATCCTGGGATCACGACCTGAGCTGAAGGCAGACGCTCAACCAACTGAGCCACCCAGGTGCCCCTTCTCTGTCTTTTCAATTAAGTAGGCTCCACACCCAATGTGGGGCTCAAACTTATGACCCTGAGATCAAGAGCTGCACACTCTGCCCTATGTTCGGTGTAGAGACTACTTAAAATCTTAGAGGCGCATGGGTGGCTCAGTTGAGCGTCCATCTGACTCTTGATTTTGGCTCAGGTCATGATCTCAGGGTCTTGGGAATGAACCCCGTGTCTCTACCTCTCCCACCCACTGCAAGCTCTATCTAAAAATAAAATCTTTTAAAAAATTATTTAAAAATAAAAAAAATAAAAGTTTATTACATTTAGTCAACAAAGACACTAAATTTAAACATTTCTACAGGTTTTTTGACCTACCATGTCTACTTCCTAATCATCTTATTTTCCTTACAGTACAAATTGGACAAATACATAATAAGCTTAGTAACAATAATAAGAACTATTTGAAATCATGCAGTGGAGTTAAGGAAAGTGCTAATTTTACATCTAAGTTTCTGGCCCCTGAGACACCACTAAGCTAGCAGACATCTCTAATTTCAAACAACTACCTGAACAAAGCAGGCAGGAAGCAAATCACTACAGAAAGTGAACTACAGCGAAGTTTATTATTCAATCAGATATAATAATAACCAAGCCCAGGGGCCAAGTCTCCAGCCGTTTGCCTCCTCCACCGAGTGCAAATTTCAAACCACAGCATTGAGAACATCACACATTTTAAAGCTGAAATACTTAACATCATTCCCCAACCTCCCCAAGTGTTTCTTTCAAAGGTTTTTAGGGCTTGTTGCTACTGTAAGTTGCCTCCAGAAGCTTTTTATGGAAAGAGACAAAAATGATGATATAATTTCTATATTAAAAATTTAATAAATAGTAAGATCAAGCTGAGAAAGGAAGGGAAACAGTCCTTCCAGTCAGGGCAAGAGACACGAAAGGGCCACATTTTTTTTCTCTATCAAGCACCGCCCTGTATGGTAAGGTGACGACAACCAAAAGGAACAGGTGTTGTAAATTACTTCTTCTTGATACTATGTCACAGCATCCTGGAACTCATCAGTCATCACAGGGAGAATTACAGCATAAATATTGGGATTATGCCACCCAGAGTTTTTGATAAAGTTAAAAAAAAACACGAATGGAGGCAACTCAGAGAGACTTCATTTTATGAGGAACTACAGACATGGTATTGACACGAAGGGACCACGCGTGGGTTCAGACAGTAAAATACCTTCTCCCCCTTTTATTCTTTTGTAGGTATTGATGAACCATCTAATCTCTGCAGTGTACTTACTCATGGAAAATGAAAGTAACATCTCGGCTCGCCTAAAAAGCCTTTGTTCCCAGACAAGAGTTAGCAGAGAATAGTTATCAAATGCTATTCTGTATTCATCACAAGCTGATCACAAGTTACAGTCTCTGAGCATTACAATGATCACTGCTCGGTAAAAATATTACCTTTATGTTCCACATAAGGCTCCATATCCAAAATTTCTGAGAAGCCAATGTAGGTATTCAGCTTTTTCTTATGTCCAGTTTGCCTAACCAAGAGGAAAGCTAATTATACTTATATGTAAAACAATCATAAAACAATGTATAAGCTCTACCAGCTATTTTAATAAACTCAATGGTACCTAGGTAGGTTTCACTCAGCAATCTTGCTCAAAAATTTGTACGATTATCAACATAATGCTGTCTTACAATTGGCGGAAAAGAAGAAGTTAGAAGTATGAATTTAAAGTATTGATTCCGAACTTATGTTCAGAAGTTTTAATATAATCACGAGAGAACCACAGACGCTCCTGCTTCATAGAAGTAACGCGCATGTGCAAACATTGCCTTTATTTTAATTACAAAATCAAAGATATATTCCCATGGGGGTCGGGTGGGGTAGAAGATTGTAATAAGTAGAAGTTTACTCTAGTTCTTATTCAAAAATACAGAACATCAAGATAATTCAGTTCTTACCCATGTTTTTTTCCTTTGCAGTGTTTAATAATTAATAGGATAAAGCTAAGGATTCCCTACTTTTCTAGTCCTCGCTCAGATATGGCTGGCTTCCTTAAGAACTGTGATAAAACCAAAACGGTAGGTCCCACCTACAACTCTCATTCCCAAAGCCAGAGTTTCCAACTGTAAAGGCATTCTAGGACTTCACCTGTCTATGGCAGAACCTGCACACACGAGTCCCCAACGAGCAACAGACAGGGCTGCTCCTAGAACCTACCTGTCAAAGACAAACCGCATCAGCTGTAAGTTCAGGGTGCAGGGAAGGCTCAGCAGTCTGATCTTCCTTGTGGCATTCTGTTTACTTTGACAGTTTTCACAGAAGTATCGATTGTCTCCTTCTAATTTTTCTTCCTGATCAGAAACAAGACATTACTTAAAAAAAAATTAGAAGATGGAAAGATTTTTAAAAAGTGATCAAATCTCTGACGTATATAGCATAATTTCAAGTAACAGCCCCCCCACCTGTTGACGATCAAGCCACTCCAAGTAATGAAGGACACAGAAAAGGCACGACTTAGCAGTGATATTTGCATACGGTGATTTAAAATTGTGCCTCTTTCCAAAATGTATGATTTTTAAAAATAATCCTCAAAGACACTTTGTCCTGATAATCCCACTTCTGGGAAATCTAAGGAAGTAGATTCTCTACGGGAAAAAAATTGTATGTACTTTGATGCAACAAAATTAATTTAAGATTACATATGGGCACGAGAACACAAAACTACATATATACAAAATCATACACAGACACACACATACATAGTCACACACACAGTTAAAACTGCTGAATCATGCGGACGAGATAAAGCTAAAAGATCTTGGGAAATTCAGTGGTATAGCTTAGTGGTTTCTTTTTAAATTTTTCCTGTTACGTCCTCTTAGCTCACTGGCCAGTCCTCCCACTCAGCATCCTTTGCCAGCTCCTCCTATCTCCCTGATTCCCTGTGTCTGAAATGGCTGAAGGCTCAGTCCTCGGTCCTCATCTCTCTCAATCCTGATTTTATCCAGCCCTAAAACCCCTGAACCACATGTCTCAAATCTAACACACCCCAAAGCAAACTCCCAATCTCTCTCCCAAGCCTATTCCTCCCACAGTCCTTCCCAGAGCAATTTTGGAAACTCCATCCTACCTGGCGCTCAGGTCAAAATTTAGTAATCCTTGACTCCTCCCCTTCTCTCCATGTCCAGTCAGCAAAGGGTATCAGCCCTCCTTTGAGAATACATCGAAAATCCAAACAACACTACTATCACCTCTTCAGATGATCCTTGGTCGAAGCCAGCATCAATCCTTTGCCTGCCCCTGCCCCACCTTCAGGCAATTCTCAAGACAGCACCCGGAACTATCCTGTTCAAACCGATGTAGTTCTATGCTTACCATCCCCCGATGGCATCTCACTGTACTCAAAGTCAAGGCCAAGGCCCACCAGGGTCCATTGGGTATGATCCTTAGTTACCTCTACATATCTTTCTCCCCTTGCTTATCCACTTCAACTACACTGACCTCGCTGTTCCACAAGCCACCAGGCACATTCTTGTCTCAAGCCCTGTACTTCCTCCCATTTCCTCCATGGCTCACTCTTTCACCTTCCATCACTTTATTTCTAACTGCAACCAACCCTACTCTCATCCCTACCACATTCTCCATCCCCTTTCCCAGATTTATTTTTCTCTCTAGTACTTATTCTAGGTGACACACTGCATATTTTACTGTCGTCCCCAGTCCCCACACCACTACATTACAAGGCAAAAGTTTTCGGTTTCGCCCGCCAGGGTTATCACCAAGCACTGAATCAGCGTGTAAACACAGTAAAGCACTCCAGCAGTATCTAGCTGAATGAATTCAGTAAATGAGTATTTGAAGCAGGCTAAGAAAGGAAAAAGGTACAAAAATATTTTAAGCTATAGGATGAACTCGTCTATTATGCCATGTGCTTGTTCCCACTTGGTACAAAGGTTTCCCCGAGCAGCCTTCCCAACTCAGAACGAAAGGGAGCCCCTCCCCTCCCTCCACATGCATCCACATACACAGGAAGAAGAGATACGGAGCAGAGGGGCTGAACAATGATCATAGTGATGTGCGTTCCACACCTTGTAGTTCTCCTTAAATGAAATTAACCAGATGGTAGTAGAGTTTAGATTTCCTTAAACACTCTACCACCCCTAATCATCCAAGGTTTAACACGTAACTTTACATGTAAAATAACGGAAAGAGCCCCAATTATTTTAACACATTATTTGCAGAGCCTGCTTCAGCACTTTAAAATTTACAAAGATTCTCCCAGATCGTTACAGAAACAGACACTTCATATGTGGAAAAGGCTAATAATGAATTTAGCCATTAAATCAAAAACATTCAGAGTAGTATTTAACGGTTAATGAGCAGAAACATATACGCCAAAATTCGAATACCTTCAAAAATTCTGAGATGCAATCTGTTAATTGCTTGTGGCCTTGGATATTTAACTCCAGTTCATAAAACTTTGATAAAAGCTTAGACTCTCTGCCACACTGATTGCAACTATAACAAAACAGAGCGATAAAATTAAGATCAGAGTGGGAAAACAATCCAGTTCCATTGTATTACACTCTAGAACTATGAAAAGAAGCATCTATTACCTTGTTTTTCTTTCATAGAAATTATTTACACTATATCTTAAAAATAAAAAACAGGAAGTGATTGGTGAGCCATGTAGTTTATGATTAGGAAAAATTTCAAGAGGCATTTTTACATTCACTTTCAGTATTCTACTGGCTCCAATCTCCCTCTCTGAGCTCACACCACAGCCATAAAGTGCACGGTGAGAGCTCAACCACACACAGCTCTCAATATCTCAATGGGTTCAACTGCATCTACCACGTCAGCTGTTTACATGTTCCCATGGAAAGGAATTACTATAAATATTACTGGCCCCATCATGGCCCATGAAAGCTGTAACTTGGAACTGAACTGAAAATCAGATAACGTGTGAGTACCAGTCTTAGAAGACAATGCATGGTGGGAAAGCTGAAACACACTTACACGGTTACATAAGCATATTCTCCACAGAACTGCTGTTGGACGATGTTCCGCACATCTGGATTCTTTTGCTTAGACAAAGTGTCTTCCAAAAGGGACATAAAAAGCTTTGAAAATTCTTGGGCATCCTACAATGCAAGTTTGGATTAATAAAAAGAAAAACCACACCTTGCTTTTCAACCTCTGATACAAACAGCAATAAGTGACATGTTCCAGAAACTAGCTCTATTTTGAACTTAGCATTTTCAAATAAGGACTAGAGCTATGTTGAATCAGTTTGTACTCACATGTGAGTTTTGAGAAATGGAATCAAGGAAAATGTGTAATATGCTGGACAGTTAAATAAATGCTCTAATTCAACATAGAAAAAAGTTCATTTTTAAAAAAGCCTTTCATTTCACTTCCTCCTACAAACATTCTAAGGAACGCCTGGGTACCTTTTCATATTTAAAAAACAAAAACAAAGGTTCTGGGGCACCTGGACAGCTCAGTAGGTTAAACGTCTGGCTCTTAATTTCGGCTCAGATCACGATCTCAGAGCCCTGGAACTGGGCCCCAAATCGGGCTCCGCTCTCAGTGGGCAGTCTGTTTGAGGATTCTCTCTCTCTCTCCTTTTCCCTCTGCCTCTCACCCCCAACTGTGCTGCCTCTCCCTCTCTCAAATAAATAAATAAATTAAAAAAAAAAATCAATAGAATTTAAGGATTCTTACCTGCTGTTGCCCTGTGTCCAAGCCCAAGGCTTTAACAAATCCCGATGGGTCAATGTATCGCCTATTACTGTTTTGTAACAAGGCAAACAAGTACTGAAGATGCTCACAAATTGTTTGAGGCTCATAATCTGTTAAAAAACATGTTGTTTTTAGAAAACTGCTACTTTTCTTTAAAATATGTACTTCTTTACATGAGATCATAATTAAGCACCCTTACATTTACAGCATATTAGTGTTTTATTATAGTTCTAAAGCTTTAATAGAAACGAATTAGTAATCACATTTGTTTTGGAAGTAATGAGGCAGCCATGGCTCATGGCAAGAGTCATACATGCATTACGGGGCGCCTGGGTGGCTCAGGTGGTTATGCCTCTGCCTTCGGCTCAGGTCATGATCCCAGGGTCCTGGGACTGAGTCCCGCATCAGGCTCCCTGCTCAGCAGGGAGTCTGCTTCTCCCTCTGCCTTTCCCCTGGCTTGTGCTCTCTCTGGCTACTCTCTCTTTCCCTCAAATAAATAAATAAAATCTTAAAAAAAAAAAAAA
>NW_024425786.1:15815628-15835015 GCF_017311325.1 Ursus maritimus
AAAAAAAAAAAAAAGAAAAAAAAAGAGTTATACTGTGCATTACCGTGACTATAGCTTTCTAGTGTCAAATCACACTGAAATGTTCAGTCCAATATAAAAACCACAGACTGTATTTACCATTCATGTAAGATGGCAAAATATTTTAATATAATCTCATTAATGTAAACTTATCATAAGTTAAGCAAGTGACAGAATTCAAACTTGAATGAATATAATGATGTATTTTAAAATCCTACAATTTTAGAGCGGCAAGTCTTAGTGTGTCGGGAAGGTATTTTAAATAGGAAACGTGGATCTCAAGAGCCCCAGAAGACTCGAGCATTATCTTCTGTGCTTCACCAGCCTGCTTTACTCACTGTGATAACACGGATCAGCTAGGCCAACACCTCTCCTTTACCAGCCTGCGCAAGGCTACGTCTTGCCAGCAGAGGGCACTGGAGGGTTCAGCTGTGCCGGCCCCACCAGGCTCCTGCAGCCAACAGCATCCAGCAGTTTCCTGCAGCGCCACCTCTGGCAGTGGCCAAAGCAGGCTGCCTCTGGTGAGGCACTTCCTCTGGAATGACCACCTCACAAATGACCTCTTCAGCACCCTCGCAGGTGACTTACTATGAGACCCAGGATCTCCCTGTAGACAGTCTCAAGTAGGGGTCCCTACGGAGGAAGCATCTCAGCACCTTCTCAGCCGTCTAGTGAGCCTGCACAGGGCATTCTCCAGAGGTCCAGATTTCAGGCCTGAGCAAAGGTTAGGAAGAGACCCCTGGGGTGTTCTTTTTTTGCCCTGGGGGTAGTGGCTGCTCCCTACATCTGCTAGTCCTATATTTTTTCAAGTCCTCTTTAATTCTTACTAACCACTCACCCCATTACTCTAATTTCCTATTAATAATTCCCTATTCTTGGGGAGCATTTTGTAACATATGTCATTGTCGAATCACTATGCTGTACACCTGAAGCTAATATATTGTCAACTATAATTCAATTTAAAAAAAATCCCTTCAAAAAAACCTTCCAGTAATATATGTATGTTTTCAAAATTAAAAATACAGTCTATCTTGTAGGATATAAAAACAATTCAGGGCCCCTGGCTGGCTCAGTTGGTAGAGCATGTGACTCCATCTCGGGGTTCAAGCCCCACAGTGGGTGCAGAGACTACTTAACAAAAAAGAAACACCTTAATATCCAAAAAAACTTAATATACCCCTTTCACAAAGATGGCACCAAATGCTAAGAAGGAGGCCCTTGCTCTTCCCAAAACTGAAGTCAAAGTAAAGGCTTTGAAGGTCAAAAAACGGTGCTGAAAGGCGTCCACAGTCACACACACACAAAAAAAGCAGAAGAAAGGTCCGCATGTCACTACATTCCAGCAACCCAAGACTCTGACTCTCCAAAGGCAGCCCAAATATCCTCAGAAGAACACCCCCAGGAGAAACAAGCCTGACCACTATGCCATCATCAACTTCCTCGTGACTACTAAGTCAGCCATGAAGAAAATAGAAGACAACAACACACTTGTGTTCACTGTGGATGTCAAGGCCAACAAGTACCAGATCAAACAGGCTGTGAAGAAGCTCTAGGACACCGACATGGCCAAGGTCAACACCTTGATCGGGCCTGATGGAGGAAAGGCAGCATATGTTCGACTGGTTCCTGACTATGATGCTTTGGATGTTGCCAACAAAATCGGGATCATCTAAACTGAGTCCAGCTGGCTAAGTCCAAATATAAATTCACCATTAAAAAAAACACCTTAATGTGTGTGTGTGTGTGTGTGTGCGCGTGTGTGTGTGTATAAAATAATAATTCCCTATTCTTTCTGTTCAATTTACTGTGTCGTTTCTGTCTCTTATTTGGACTCCGAATGGTTTATCTCTTTACTACCAACTGTGATTTCCGTAGGTCAACATTTCGTTTATAAAATAAATGTAAAAATCTTACTTCCTGGGGTGCAAAGGCTTTGAGGGCCATTAAAAGCTAAATTTATGTCTACTCCAACGCTCCTATCTTACAGGTTAGATACTTCATACTTTTAACTCCAAAATAACTCCTCCTCTGGGACACCTGAGTGGTTCAGTCCGTTGAGGTTGCAACTATTGATTTTGGCTGTTAGGGTCATAAGATCGAGCCCCACAACCAGCTCTGCACTTGGCATGCAATCCGCCTGAGTCTCTCTCTCTCTCTCTCTCTCTCTGCTCCCATCCCTGTTCCCACATGCTCTCTCTCTTAAAATTAAAAAATAGTAATAAAATAACCTCTCCTCTGCTGGCTTTCCTTTAAAAAAAATTTAAAAATATTTATTTTAGAGAAAGTGAGAGACGGAGCAGGAGGGACAGGGGGATGGGGGAGAGGATCTCAGGCAGACTTCACACAAAGCACGGAACCTCTCGTGGGGCTCGATCCTAGATGAGCCTGAGATCACAACCTGAGCCAAACCCAAGATTCGGAAGCTTAACCAACTGTACTACTCAGGGGCCCGTGGCTTTCCTATCTGTAAAATAAGGGAGTGACTGAACTGGAAGAACTCAGATCCCATCAAATCCAACACAAAGCCTTTCCACCCCACTTTCACTGTACCTATTAAAATAGGAGCAGAAAATACACACTCTTATCAGAGAACAAGGTGAGGAACACCTTTGGTAAAATATAAAAATTCATGTGTTTGGAAATTTTTAAAAATATGTATTTTTTTGAAGATCACGTTACACTCACAATACCCAAAAGAGGCCATGATACATCATTTTATAAAACAGAAATTTAGTTTTCACTTGTTATGAAACTGTCATCTCACTAGGAAATATATACTTCAGCAAAATAACTAAAAATCAAAAAGGATCCATTTTACATTAGTCATCCTTTACATACGTACTACTTTAAACACTTAATATATTATTAATCTAGATTTAAATATTCAGAACTATAAAAGTAAAGTTTTGGTGAAATAATCTTATGAATTTGTAAGGGGGGGGTGGGGAAAATTTTTTTTAAGCCCTGTGTTGTTTTTTAAGTAGGCTCCACGCCCAACGTGGGGCTCTAACTCATGACCTCAAGATCGAGAATCACATGCGCTACCAACTGAGCCAGCCAAGTGCCCCGTAAGCACTGTGTTTTGAAGCAGACCACTATTAACAAGGACCAAGACTCTAAAGCATTACCCATTGTCTACAGGGCTCTACCTATTCCCTCTCAGAGTCAAAGACACGAGCATGTGCCCAAACCCGATCATATAAGACACAGCACAGGATTTACAGATGGAAGCAAGAGCCAAAGTCCCCAACTTGGAGCTCTCAGACCTATGTAACCTCAGACATTCACTGCCCTCCATCCCCCAGCTTTGAGAAAGAGAAAAATCTGGTTTATTTCATGAAAGTTCCATCTTAAAGAGAATAATCTCTAAATAGAAAGTATCAATCAGGAATAATAATCCACATACTGTTCATGAAATAAACTAAGTAACTGCAATGGAAATAGTTTGACACTGATTCAGTCTAAAAACACTCTAAACGAGTGTAGCTGTTATTGGTGATTGATTTTGCCAAGGTTAGTGGGAATTTAACCTCAATTTTAGAGGGTATCAATGAAGTCGGCATATTTGGGAATCAGGACAAAAGACTACCTGTGGTCACAATGAAGTATTAACTCTCTCAAACCAGGGAGAAAAGAGTATCCTTGTCTGCTTTATTGACTGATTCTTATCAATCACTACAAATTAATGGACTACAATCACGGCGTATTATGTAGAGAAACTGTAGCTGTAAGCCATATAAGAATCATCAATTGGATTTCCTTCACTTGAATATGAGCCATTTCGGTACATAAATAATAAATTTACAGAAAAAAAGGAAACCGATCTTGAATCCTGACAAAGTTTACAAAGGACCTCCTCCCACCAGGCCCAGCACATAATGAGCCCTCAGAAATTAGTTTCCTGCATCTGCAAAGTGTTCTAGCTGGCAAAACGCTGTGAAGGAAGCCGGCCCCACCCCCACCCCACTAACCTTTCTCTTCTTGGATACCATCTCCCATCATGTAGTCACTACAGGTACTTGGACACAAATACAGTGCCTGCCGCAGCTCCAAGTTGAGAAACCACACTTGAAGAAATGTGTTGACATAACACGTAGCGCCAAGGTTAGTGAGGCCCACAAATGAGTTCTATAAAAATACAAAATTTACAATTACAAACCAACTTCCCTTTACACAAAAAAATTATAAGAGGAATTATTTTTTAAATTTCAGATTAAAAAATGTGTTAACAGCACCCCAACCAACGTGGCATAACCACATAAGGCTCTCCTGGCCATGGGTAGGACATAATTTCATGAAAGCCCCATCTGGGTTGGCATCCCCAGTCTTCTAGTCTTCTCTGGCCACTTAACATCTAAAATTAAAACAGCGGGCTCCAGGCCAGATCCGTTCTAAACCTGTGTACAGAGGGTTTTCATTTGCTGTAGTCCTAAACTGTCAACATTGAGGAGAATGATAAAGTAAAACTTCCACGAAAGCTCCTTTCTATCCTATACATCAGAGAGAAACGGAGCAGGGGGAATTGGCTGCAACTTTTTCCAAAGACTGAGGATTCCTGAACTTACAAAGAATCATTCTTTTTAATATACAAAATATCTATATAGCTGACTATTTTGTGAACACCACGCTTTTTGGTTAGAAAATCTTAATGTGGATTCTAAAAAAAGTAAAACTATCAGTTATATGTATAATACGTAAAAATACAAGCCCAAGAAAGTGTGGTAATAGCACTAATGGGAGCTTGTTTCCTTGACTTACCACTTCCTTTAAAGAGACGTTTAAAAACGAGTTCAAAATAAAATGAACAATATGAAAGCCAACACAGAATCAGCATTTAAACTACAATTATCACCTATAGGCTTGCTGGGATACATGGCCACCTGATTTAAAGCATTACCATTAAGAACCGTTCCAATTCAAGCAGTTTAAGTTCCACTGCTTATCTGCAAGCTGCATGGGTTCCCCCAAGTCAGTAACAGTTTCTGATCACAGATGCAAAACAAAACAAAAAAAACAAAACAAATAAACAAAAAACCCAGAGGAATACCCCATAGTGATCACTTAAAAAAGGACGACTTACCTTTTTTCTCCTCTCACAGTTGGGATCATCAATGTTATGGAAACTATTTTCATCTATTTCTCCTAACCAAATATGCTCACCAATCCCAACCAAGCAATTCGGATTTCCTTTGCAGTTTCTTCTACAAAAAAAAAAAAAAAAGTTATTGTCTGATTAAGAAATGCCATAGTTCCGTAAGAAACATGCAGATTAGAACTGTAATGACATACCATATTTCATCTATTTCTCATCTATAAAATGAGGAGAACTGAGAAGATATAACACCCCGCTCAATTGTAAGGCTGTGGGGAAACAGCTCATTTACTGCTGAGAGAATCCAAAGTGGTACAGCACTTCCAGGGAGAGGACTTCTGCAATCTCTAACAAAACAACACATACAGCTTCCTTTTTACACGCCAATTCATTTCTAAGGATTCACCCTGAAGACACACCTCTAGCCGTGCCGATGTATCTGCGCAAATAGCCCCCCAGTTAGTCATCGCAGCACTGTTTGTAACTGTGAGACACTGGGAAGCCAGATGACCCAACAGCAGACACGGTACCTGGGCACAACAGAGTACCACGCAACTGTAACAGGAGAACCACAGGACAAACCTCTACGGATGGATGTATCGGTAAGAAAGCAACGTGCAGAACAGTATCTATAGTACGCTATTTCCTGCGTAAGAAAGATGGGGGCATAAGAAAATATACATGTGTCTGCTCATTTGAACAAAAAGAAACCAAAAGGTTAAGCCAGAGACCAGTAAAAGTGGTCACCTTCAGAACCTTCAGAACACGAGTGGGTTCAGGGTAAAAACTGGAGGGGTGTGTGACACTTTTCTGAATATGCATACGCTGCGGAAACGGGGGGCCTCTGGGAATGTGACACGCATGCGCACACACACAAGTAAGGATGGGGGGACCCTAAATCCAACACAAACAAACACATTTCAGTTACATAACATCTCCACAATGAAGGCAAGGGGGGTGAGGAAGAACCCAAGTACACTGCACGCAGTCATCAGCAAGCTCCTTTAGCAGTGTCCTCAGGGTAAAGATGAAAGGTTCAAACACCAAATCAAGCAATCACCATGGATGGATGCTAGTACAGGTGAGTGTGCAGAGTCGAGTATAGGGAGTAATGAAATACCTACACAGTCTCGAAGTATCTTAGCCCCGGGTGTTCATTAATCCCTGAAGGAAAAACAGAACGCTTCAGTGGAGAAAGCTGGCCGACACCACTTCACCAATAGATCAAGTTTCAATGGTGGGTCCCTGCGGGTACGACCCACTGAGCACGGCTTTACTTCTGGGACGCTCCTGCCAACATCAACAGCCTCAATCTAACCATGAGGCAGCATCACACAAAAACACCTTGATGAGCTTTCTACATGTCAAAATGTCAATGTCATGAAATGAACAAAGACTGAGTGATCCTTTCAGATTAAAAAGGACTAAAGGGACAAATGGCTGCAGCACACGAGCTTGGATTTTTGCTACAAAGGAAATTATTAGATCTTTACGTTCCAAAAGTTTCAGAAGCTTAGCCACTAAAGCTTTACGGACAGCAGTGAAAGACTGGAAACATCACCAATACCAAACAATGTAAACCACTCTGTAGTCAAGGGAGAAGATGGAGGAAACTTTTTATGTTATGATACGCAACGTCATTAGTTGAAAAGACAAGGTACAAAAACAATGTTTAAAAATGGGTGTGGTACACATGTTTATTTAGACAGGAGGATATACTATAAAATGGAAACCATCCTATCTCTAAGGAGGTTAATTCTGTACTTGCTAGCTGCCGTTAAATTACCTGGCCAGCAGTTAATTTCAGAGACCAGGTACAAACAAACACAATGCCAGCATTCTAGGGCCCAATAATTTCCATTATTTCTTTATTCCCCCATCATCACCTTTTGTACTTTTAAGATTTTGAGCTATGGAATGTACTACATATTCCAAAGTAAGGAATTTTCTTAAGTGTTCTGCTTAAACATCCTGTCTTCCTGGTCTTAAAAAATAAATTTAAAAAAAATCATTCTTCCTGTAGACAAAAATTAATTTTTCTCTTCTAGCAAGAGACACGAAGAAACAAGCAAAACAAAACAAAACAAAAAAAACTGGAAAGTAACCTAGAATCTTTTCCTTGAAGCAGGGCAAGGATTTAACAAGAAAATAACTGCTACAGGGGCGCCTGGGTGGCACAGCGGTTAAGCGTCTGCCTTCGGCTCAGGGCATGATCCTGGCGTTATGGGATCGAGCCCCACATCAGGCTCTTCTGCTATGAGCCTGCTTCTTCCTCTCCCACTCCCCCTGCTTGTGTTCCCTCTCTCGCTGGCTGTCTCTACCTCTATCGAATAAATAAATAAAATCTTTAAAAAAAAAAAAAAAAGAAAAGAAAAGAACTGCTAGGGACAGCCTGGGTGGTGTGGTCAGTTAAGCATTTGCCTTTAACTCGGGTCATGATCTTGGGGCCCTGGGATTGAGTCCCAGGTCGGGCTCCTTGCTCAGCGGGGAGCTCGCTTCTCCCTCTGCCTTCCCCCACCTCCGCTTGTGCTGACAGATAAATAAAAATTTAAGAAAGAAAGAAAGAAAGAAAGAAAGAAAGAAGGAAGGAAGGAAAGAGAGAGAGAGAGAGAGAAAGAAAGAAAGAAAGAAAGAAAGAAAGAAAGAAAGAAAGAAAGAAAAGAAGGAAGGAAGAAAGAAAATGACAGCTAAGCAGCCCTGGACTCACGTTCCTTAGGACAGAAAAGACAGTACTGCCAACTAGAGTAAAAACACACCTCTCAAAATCAGTAGGTACTTATTCTTTTAAATCTGCTTTTCAAAAGTATGATGTCAAATCTCCTTTGTTCCTTCTGCTCTTGAACAAGAATGTGCTAAGACTTTTCACAGGATTTGGCTGTGGGGACAAGCACTCTCCTATGGCTTCCACCCACACCTCATTCTCAGAAGACTGTTCTCATGGAACCATTTGGGTTTTACTCTCCTGTTCCCAACAGCAAGAGAGAAACATGAAAGTAGGCTGTCCTGGGGTGCCTGGCGGGCTCAGTCAGAGGAGTGCGTGACTCCTGATCTTGGGGGTCGTGAGTTTGAGGCCCATGCTGAGCACGGAGTTTACTGAAAGTACGGAATTTTTAAAAACACCTTAATTTGCCTCCAGAATCAGCGACATCTTCTACCTACCTCTCCAGGCTAAAAACCCTTTCATTCTCTCTCCCAATCTCTCTCTCTCTCTCTCTCTCTCTCTGGTGATTCTGAACTTTAAAAAAAAGTACTCTCTCCTTGTCCCCGTTGCCCCCCTCCCCGCCCCAAAATCTTGTACACTCAACTTGGTCCAAAGTTGGCTCCAGACATGACCTAAAAATTCCACAACAGGGTTTCTTTAACTCTGAGAAGACTTTGGAAACAGATGTGAGAAGTTGAAAGCAATTTGCATTATTTTCCTCTCGAACGCTGGCACTGTTTTTTGTTTGTACACATCTTCTTACGTTAATTGCTGGCTAGGTATTAGTGAATTAAGTGTTCAATCGGCTAGAACACCATCACTGTGTAGACGAGATGAAGCAGTGACAACGCACCAGCCCCAGGAAGAGCCCATGTACTATATGGGTCTCTAGGGCCACACTTTCAGGTAAGAACTCAAAAAGCCAATGGCAGTGCTTTGCAATGAAAGCAGTTAAGCTAATGGATTCAAGCTTTCCAAATATCAGCTAAGCCTTCTGTACGTGAGCCCAGTATTTTGTTTGTTGTCTTGTTTGGAGAAGTACAGAATCTACTTAAGAGGCGTAAGTCGTAAAAACGTTTCTAATTACAAGCTATTACTCCCAAGCCAACTTCAGCAGCAAAGGAGAATACCAATACAGAAGGCTAGCATCCCCCTACAGAAGAACACCTCTCCCATTCATCAGTCTCCAATGCCCTGAACTTCATTTTATCCACGGGAGGAGTAGGCCACGCTGTCAAGTATCATTTCTCATCATGTTTGTACCAATTTTCTTACAGTAGAAAAATATTTCTGCGTACTTATTTCTATCAAAGGGTAAAAAGAAATCAAGAAGGCTGAGTGCTCTAAGATAAAAGACAGGCACACATGTTTGCATGTAAAGACCTAACCTGTTTACTGTGTAAATACCCCGGCCAACTTGACCCACTTATATTACCTACCTGACCCAAGAAACCGCTGCTTAGAAACCAAATAACTCTTTTCCACATCACAAGTGTCCCTGATTTAATCTAGAGTGATGCCACTCACTTTCTCTGAAATAGAAACTTCTACAACCTTATAACAACTGTATCCTCTACCCACTCCCCACAGGTCTTCTTCCCAGAAATCCTTCCTTCTGCCTACAGGGGTATCAGAGAACCAAATCACAAAAACCAAGCCTGAAGATCAGTCAACCTGGTTCTTCCTCTGGCTCTCTCCCCCTCTCCCATCTCATTTACACTTCTACATTTGTTGGCTTAAGAAGAAGGGGCTCCTGGCCAGCTCATTCGGTAGAGTATGCAACTTGATCTCAGGTTGTGAGTTCAAGCCCCACACTGGGTCTAGAGATTAAAATAATAATAAGTTTTTGTTTTATGTGGCAGATGCCTACTACTGTGTTACTGTATGCGCTAAGTTTCTTCACTCATCTACCCCTGCCCTATAGGCCCTTTTTTCTGAGAACAAACTTACTCAGGTCCTATAGTTCCAGCAAAAGGATTTCAACTACTTCCATTTTGACCTTGAACTTTCTAATTGATAAAATCCTTCTTTCCATCTTGTCTACCTCAGGCAAAAGACTCCGTGGGCAAAGCATCCCCTGATGGGAACCAGTCCCCAACCCAAGCAATAAAAACTGCCCAAGGCCAGCAAAACGCCACCCATGACAACGGACTTGACCTTCACTGCCCACCTGCACCTACCCATCAATCTTTGCCTCACGTTTTCCTTATACAAATCTGGAAGTATTTATGGTACGTAGTAGACAGTCTTTGAGACACTAGTCCCCTGTCTTTCCGGTGTTGGCCTCACTGAAATAAATTCCTTTCCCGTTTCACCACCACTTGGGTCTCTCCCTTTGGATTTTGTCAGTGGCAAGTGGCCAAACCTGGTCTGTCTGGGACCCCTGGAGCCAGGCACTCTTGCGCCCCTGCACCCTGGCTACACTAGCAAGAGCTGGTAAGATGCGGCCCCAATCTGTCACTGAAACACAAAAATCTCTCAAGATATTTCAAATGGGAAGTGAGGGATGGGGGGGGCGTTGGTTAGTGGGACTTGGGAAGCTTGGCTGTCTAGGAAGGAATCAACACGCTAAATCAACATGCTTTGTAGAAGCAGCAGAAACAGAAGGAGTTTCCAGAAACACTCCTTGGCCCAACTATATCCCTGCCTTACCCATGACTTATTTGTCTAAGCTTCCCTGAATTAAAAAAAAAAAAAACAGAAAACAAAAACCCTGACCTTTCTTAACTGAGCCATTTTCCTGATGCCTATGCTAGTTTCAAGTTTCTATCACTTGTGTCGAGGAGTAACAAATACTAACTAAAGCTCTTCCTGTTACCAACACTCCAAAAGCCACTTCAGTCTCTGTCAGACCTAATTCTTAAAAGTGACTGTCTCTCTTCCTCTAAACTTTCTATAAGACTAGCTAACAAACACAGGGGAAAACACTCAAATCCAGAGAAAAGCAAAGTTAAAACAGTCATGAAAGATGTCTTCTCTTACCCAATCAGCAAAACCTTTCCAAGGATGAACTAAGGTAAAGTGAGAGCCGTTGTGCACTCATTGGCCGCAAGAGGAATAACTAAACACACCCTTTTGGGAAAATGTGGAAAATGTCTCGAAATATTAAATGACACCAATATTTTGTTTCAATGATTCTACTCCTGGGCATATATCCACAGAATACACAACACTGTGGCAATGAAACAATGATGAATCCCAATGGGTACTTCTTCCAGAACCGTGTGATAGCAGAACACCAAGTGGCTGAACTGGTTGACAACGGACAGGTTCCCAAATGTTTGGTCTGACATGCTAAGCAGCTGTGACATGACTTGCTGTGATTTTAGGCCAGCAAAACACCTTGCCAGCAATCCTAGTGGAGGATGCCATCCTAAACCGGTTTAGTGGCAATGAGAATGCAGGAAAGCTGAATTCAAGTTTATCAATGAGAGGAAATCAACAAGACTTGGGGACCCTTTAGATGGTGGGCGAAAGAAGGGAAAGAGGGGGCGCCTGGGTGGCTCAGTCGGTTAAGCGTCTGCCTTCGGCTCAGGTCATGATCCCAGCACCTGGGATCCAGCTCTGCATTGGGCTCCCTGCTCCGTGGGGAGTCTGCTTCTTCCTCTCCCTCTGCCCTTCCCTCTGCTCGTGCACTCTCTCGAGCTCAAAAAAATAAATGAATAAATAAATAAACAAAATCTTTTTTTTTAAGGGGGAGGGGAGGAAAGGTCTGCAGTGATGGCCAAAACTGTAAAGAATGAAAACAATTCTCCACGAATCAAACACTGTTTGGCTGGGGACTGGAAAACCACCGGTGAGGCATCTAGGGTACAAACCACTACGTTGCTCTGGTACTAACCACAGCCAAGAGACGAAGTTTGAGCCATTTTGAGATCTCCAAGGAACTGTCGTTTAAGAGTATCTTCCAACACAATGGACAAAAATTCATGGCCAGTGATTTCACAGTTGCTATACAGTTGGGAAAAAATCATTATTTGAATGGGAGAGGGGGTGGGACGCTCCCACCCCCTCAGTGGTCATTTAAAGAGCTATTCCTTTGCTTTTCCTCATCACCTTTCACTTTCTTAGCTCTTAGGAACATCACTTCACACACAGCCCAGGCATGCTAACTTTCCTGCGTCAAGTGAAGATCTGACTATACCGAAGCTTTGCCTAATGCATCACAAACTTTCTGAAAAACAATCCGAATACATATATAATAAAGACTTACTGGTCTTCGCATCCTTTGACCCAGAACCACCATTTTAAAGAATGTATCCTAAGCAAACATAGATGTCAACAAACACTTTCAAAGACAATCATCACTATTTAGAAACAAGCCACATGCCCGACCACAGGAAAATTGTCAGTGTTGTTTGTAACAGAGAACTGTTTAGAAACAAGCTACCTGCCCAACCACAGTGACAATGTTAAAGTGTGGTACAGTGATATGATGGAATACTATGCAGCCATTAAAACTCTTTTCAAGCGATACTTTCAGACATGTGACCCCGCTCAAGACAGAATTCTAAATAAACAGGATACAAAGTTACCCATTATGAGTTTAATTTTTCTAAGGGTGGGGAGTGATGTTTTTTTTTTTTTAAAAGATTTTATGTATTTATTTGACAGAGATAGAGACAGCCAGCGAGAGAGGGAACACAAGCAGGGGGAGTGGGAGAGGAAGAAGCAGGCTCATAGCAGAAGAGCCTGATGTGGGGCTCGATCCCGTAACGCCGGGATCACGCCCTGAGCCGAAGGCAGACGCTCAACCGCTGTGCCACCCAGGCACCCCTAGGGAGTGATGTTTTTACATTTTTTTCAATGAAAAAAGAAACCACAAGGGAAATTACAAAACACTCTGAAATGAATAAAACATACCAAAGTTGTGAGATGCAGCTAAATTAGTGGATAGAGGGGAATTTATAGCATTAAATGTTTAGATCGATCAATTGATCGATTGAAATGTTAAGAAACCAGCCTCTGGCGTCCTCAGCTAGCTCAGACGGTAGTACAAGGCTCTTGATCGCGGGCTGGTAGTTTGAGACCCATGTGTGGGGTACAGTTTACTTAAAATCAAAAAACAGAAACAAACAAAAACCAGCTTCAAACCATATTTACCCTAATTTGTAGTTATCACAAATTCCAGGAACACCAAACCAGCAAATTTTGGCACATACTTTATATTTTGGTAATTCATGGTTAATCTGAATCCCCTCAGAACATCTGAGTAACACGTGTGGCAGTAAGACCATTCTGATTCTCTAACCTCTGGTGAGAGCAGAAGTCAATGCAAACAAGGTGGAAGGGACAGTGACTGGTACCAGTCTGGATGGCAGAGAGCTGCTGCATGGCGCTTTCAAGTCACCAACAATAAATGTCCACGAGATAGGTCACAACACACAGGAGTTAAGAGTAAACACTATCATTTTATATAACCCAAACCTACCATCTCATAAAAGCAACCAGACTTCACAGGGTGACACATTCTGTCACACGGAGATGCCCAGATAATTACAGGGCCTGAGAATACTGAAATGAAAGACCAAGTCCTAGGCATCAAACAAGGGCTCGCGGCCCAGGAGGTGACAGGTAAAAGGAGAGCTTCAGAGACATAAATGCAGTGGTGGCATCAAGCACGGGACTCCGCAGCAGAGATCCCACAGCAAGGGAGGCAGTGCTGTGAAGGTGAAAGTCTCCAAGGGCGCTCAGGAACTCAGCCCACGTGGGAGGCGAACTAAAGAGCATTCGGGGCAGAGTGCTCATGGACACAGAAGGCTGGAGGAGCAAGCAAGGGGAGATCAATGCAGGCTCCCCTGCCATCTCCAAGGGGGAAGGAAGCCTTCCCGCAGCTGGCGGCGCAGCATAGCTGGCGGCTTTGCCGAGAGGAAGGCGGGAAGGCCAAGGAAGCTGCAGCAGTCAGGGGCTAGGTCAGCTCACAGGAGACCGCAAATACCGTGAGAAGAGCTTGGACTTCGTCCAGGAAGAACAAGGAGCCAGTAAAAGGTTTTTAGAAGAAAAATAATTGCGGGGCGCCTGGGTGGCTCAGTTGGTGAAGCATCTGCCTTGGGCTTGGGTCATGATCCCAGGGTTCTGGGATGGAGGCCCACATCGGTCTCCCTGTCACAGGGAGCCTGCTTCTCCCTCTCCACCCCGCTCACGCTCTCTCTTGCTCTCAAATAAATAAAATCTTAAGGAAAAAAAAGAAAAGAAATAGGATTTTCACTTTAGAAAGATCCTCTGATTATGCTTCTAAGAATCACCTGAAAATTCTACAAGTTTTGCTTTGTCAATAAACGTGATTCTTATAAGGCTCCTCCTGTTTCTTAATAAGGCAAGTTTTAAGCCCCTAAGGTATTTTTTCAGTGTTAAGTCCTGACTCTTCGTGTGTGTGTGTGTGTGTGTGTGTGTGTGTGTGTGAGAGAGAGAGAGAGAGAGAGAGAGAGAGAGAGAGTGCACGCAAGAGAGAGACACCAGTGAGGGAAATTTAAAGGGAATGCTGTTAGATAAGAAATGAGGAACGGAAATATAAGATGCTAATTCTGGTAAGAGGTCAAATCAACAGCACTTGTCACTGATCATTTCTGGTGTGGTGAGGGGAAAAAGAAACCAGGTTTTTATGAATGCAGTTGCATTTAAAATCTTTTGCTTTTAAAGGAAAAATGGAAATCACAAATAAATGCTTTGAGAATACTCACATCTAGAATTTCATAAAATGGTCATTCATCTAACAACCTCATTTCATGTGAAATCCTGAATTCTGACCGAAAGGAGCCAAGAGAAAATAAGCAGGCGGCAGACAGGGCAGACAAGGTATCCGGATCCTGGCTCGCCGCGTTTCCTGAAGTGCAGTTACCACCCTGAGGAGGAGTGACTGGCTCTCTAGCAGCTTTTTGCTTTGAGAGGGTCTGAAGGTTAGATCTTTCACCAAAGTTTCTCTCTTTCATCCTTCTAAGATGTAAGCTTGCTCTGAAACATTTGGCAGTATTAAAATGAGCACTTTCGGGGCGCCTGGGGGGCTCAGTCGTTAGGCGTCCGCCTTCGGGTCAGGTCATGACCCCAGGGTCCTGGGATGGAGTTCTGCATCGGCCTCCTCCTCCCTCTGCCTGCTGCTCCCCACCCCCCGCTTGTGTTCTCTCTCTGACGAATATATAAAACCTTTTAAAATAAATAAATAAATAAAATAATAAAACTTTCACCCAAAGTTTTCAATTTCTTAAAGTAGGTTACAAGGGCGCCTGGGTGGCTCAGTCGTTAAGTGTCTGCCTTCAGCTCAGGTCATGATCCCAGAGTTCTGGGATCGAGCCCCACATCAGGCTCCCTGCTCAGCGGGAAGCCTGCTTCTTCCTCTCCCACTCCCCCTGCTTGTGTTCCCTCTCTCGCTGCCTGTCAAATAAATAAATAAAATCTTTAAAAAATAAAAATAAAAAAAAAAGTAGATTACAAAAAAAATCCACAAAGCAAATTAACTATTACAACAATGTCAATAAATCTTCTTTTACAAGGTACAGCTCAGTGTCCAAGCACAGTTCCAAAGGTCACCAAAGGCAGCCTACCAGACCCCTAAAGAGAGCCCCTCTTCCTTCCATCATCATGATTTCAAATTGAGAAGGGAGTCAGGAAGAACCTCAAGGTACTAGCTCCTGCTGGACAAAAAAACCCAAACAGAACATACAAAACAAAACCACCAACACTTCATGACACACTTCTCAAACTCCCATCATCCTCGGCCATGAGATACACACGGTGCACCTTCACGGACTGTAAGTTTTATACGATGATTAGAAGAATTTTATTAAATCAAGCAGAGTACGGAATAGAGCAAAAATACAGAAATGAAACTCCTAAAAAGATAATCAGGAGGGAAATTAAGCCCTACTAGATACTGAATCATAAGATGACATCCCCCAAATCAAAGCCGCATAATAGAGGGCACCTCGCTGGCTCAGCAGGTACAGCACCCACTCTTGATCCCAGGGTCAGGAGTTCCAGCCCCACCCTGGGCATGGAGCCTACTTATAAAATATTTTTTGAAAACCCAAAACAGCATAATAGAATAAAAAGCTCAGAAACAGGGGCGCCTGGGTGGCGCAGTTGTTAAGCGTCTGCCTTTGGCTCAGGGCGTGATCCCAGCGTTCTGGGATCGAGCCCCACATCAGGCTCCTACACTAGGAGACTGCTTCTTCCTCTCCCACTCCCCCTGCTTGTGTTCCCTCTCTTGCTGGCTGTCTCTCTGTCACATAAATAAATAAAATCTTAAAAAAAAAAAAAAAAAGCTCAGAAACAGACCCAAATACATACGGTAATTTAGTATTCAATAAAGGCGTTCACATCAGTGGAAATAAAGATAGGACCTCTAACAAATGGTGGTTAGGACAACCAGGTAGCTTCTGCAGAAGACCAAGTTAGACTCACACTTCACAGTACACTTCAGTACAAATTCCAAATGAATCAAAGATGCAAATGTTTATTGAAATCATAACAACACAGAAAACATCAACAAATCTCTTTATAATCTTGGAATGAGAAAGACCTTACTAGGATTCAAAATTCAGAAGCCATAAAAGAAAAGTTACCTTAATCCAATCTCATAAAAACATTCTGCATAGCAAATACATAAGCAAAGCCAAAAAATAACTGAAAAAAGGTTTATGCAACTCTTGTCAAGAACACACAAAAATCTCAAAGAATTCCTACAAACTGATTAACAAAAACTAAAAATATAAAAACGGAGAAATGACATACCAGGAAGTTCAAGAAGATACAAATGGCCCTAAAGCTCCATCTCTGCTGTCAGAGGAACACAAGATGAAAGGGGACGGAAACACCTTGTATGGTAACCACCCGGGCAGTTCACCCACTATTCCTTTCTCCCTCTAGATACTGTCTGGATCTTTGGTGGGACTGAGAAACAAGCTCCAGGCAATGACTTGTGAGCAGAAAATGAGGCACGCGTTTAACTGCTGGCACTGAAACCATCCAGAGGAACTGACAGTGTTTCAAACGGTGGCTACAACCAAGTAGCAGATATCCAAGCGACTAGGAGGAGCCACCTCACCTCCACTCAACCTGCCCCCAGTTTGTAATCCACACATAGCCTGGGCCAGATAGAAGCGTGTGTCGTCTTAAATCACTGAGATCGGGCAGTTATTTATTCCCACGGCATAACCTAGCTCATCCCAGATGCATCTTGCCTCGCCTATCAGTCTGGCAAAGTCTGACAAGGCCATGGGGAAACAGGCAGCTTCTCATACACTGCTACGGAGGCTAAAAAATGGAATGATCTCTACGGAGAACAATTTCCAGCATCTACTGAAATGACTAATGCATTTACCCTTGACATCCTGTAATCCCACATGGATATTTAATCTACAGATTACCGCACACACGCAAAAACAATTTAAAATCAAAGGTATATATCGAAACATTGTTATTAACAGCAAAAGACTGAAGACAAGCCCACTGTCTATTCATAGGGGACTGGTTGAATAAGCTATGGAAAATCCAAAGAGTGGTATACGATGTGACTATTTGTAAGAATGAGGACCCAAAAGAAATGGATGCAAATATCCAAAGAACTGTACATGAAAGTTTATATGCAATTTTTAAACAGTTAAAAGCTGTAAATGAGCCAAATGTCCATCAATAAAATAAACAAATTAGGATGAATTTGTATCATAGAATACTAGTCAGCCCCTCTCCCTCAAAAAACTACTGATACACGCAACGTGGGTGGTTCTCAAAAACATGATACTGAGCAAAAGAATCCAGACACAAAAAAGTAATGGAGCCGTGAAGAGTCCCTTAATACAAAGTTCAAGAACAGACACAACGAATCTATGTAGAAAGAAATCAGACTAGTGATTACCAAAGGGGGACGGAAACGAGGTGGAAGACAGTAAGAAAGAACTTTCTGGGGTGATGGAAATGTTCTACTTATTAGGATGGTGATTACGTATCAAAACTTCACGAACTCCCTTCACAAAAGTGAACTCAAAATGGATCACAGACCTAAATACAGAACACCACAAAACAATACAACTCCCCAAAGATAACTCAGGAGAAAAATCGAGATGACCTTGGGTTTGGTGATGACTTTCTAGATACAGCACCACTACAAGATCCCCGAAAATAAGAACTGATAAGCTGGACTTCATTAAAATTAAAATTTCTATGAAAGACACTGTCAAGAGAATAAAGACAAGCCTCAGACTGGGAGAAAAACGTGCGGAAGACATCTGATAAAGGACTGTTACTCAAAATATACAAAGAGGGGCGCCTGGGTGGCACAGCGGTTAAGCGTCTGCCTTCGGCTCAGGGCGTGATCCCGGCGTTATGAGATCGAGCCCCACATCAGGCTCTTCTGCCATGAGCCTGCTTCTTCCTCTCCCACTCCCCCTGCTTGTGTTCCCTCTCTCGCTGGCTGTCTCTATCTCTGTCAAATAAATAAATAAAATCTTAAAAAAAAAAAAAATACAAAGAACTCTTCAAACCTCAAAAATAAAGAAAAACAACCTGATTTCAAAAAATGAGCCAAAGACCTTAACAGACACAGCACCAAAGACATAAGCATATGAAAAGATGCCCCCTGTCATATGTCAGCAGGGAAATGCACATTAAAACAACCATGAGGGGCGCCTGGGTGGCACAGCGGTTGGGCGTCTGCCTTCGGCTCAGGGCGTGATCCCGGCGTTATGAGATCGAGCCCCACATCAGGCTCTTCTGCTATGAGCCTGCTTCTTCGTCTCCCACTCCCCTGGCTTGTGTTCCCTCTCTCACTGGCTGTCTCTATCTCTGTCAAGTAAATAAATAAAATCTTTAAAAAAATAAAATAAAATAAAATAAAACACCCATGAAATACCACCACACACTCATTACAACGGCCAAAATCCCCACACTGGTAATACCGAATGGGGGTGACGATGTGGATCCAGAGGCGCTCTCGTCGCCGGCAGGAATGCAAACCGATACAGCCACTTCGGAAGACTGTCTGGTGTTCTGTTCAGTTGTACAAAATTAAACATACTCCTGGCTGCCCCACCATCTGGACCCGCAGACCCACGACCCTACCCATCCACACGCGGACGAACCTGCCGCACTGCTGGGGGCACCACATCCGGTTCCTGCAGCGCTGCCACTATGAAGACAGCGGTTCAGAAGCTCTGGCTGGAAGCCTTCCACCCGGGCTGAACCACAGGAAGGCTTCCCAGCCAGCTGCAGACTTGGAACAGCTCTGTCTGCAGAACGCCCGACACCCTGCTAACTGGTGTATCTTCAAGTATGAATCCCTTGAGACCCCAGAAAGCCTGTTGCTTTTTGTAGTAAAATGAATCTTTGGATAGTTTTCTAAACCACTGTTCATGAACCAGTGAATATTCAAAGGAGAACTAAATTTGAAGCCTGTACAAAAGCTTATCCCTAGGGGCGCCTGGGTAGCTCAGTCGGTTAGTGTCTGCCTTCCGCTCAGGTCAGGATCCCAGGGTCCTGGGAGGCTCCCTGCGCAGCAGGAAAGCTGCTTCTGCTTCTCCCTCTCTCTCTGCCTCTCCCCCTGCTTGTGCTCTCATTCTCGCTCTCTCAAATAACAAAAAAAAAAA
>NW_024425786.1:15835025-15884159 GCF_017311325.1 Ursus maritimus
CAAAAAATGAGCCAAAGACCTTAACAGACACAGCACCAAAGACATAAGCATATGAAAAGATGCCCCCTGTCATATGTCAGCAGGGAAATGCACATTAAAACAACCATGAGGGGCGCCTGGGTGGCACAGCGGTTGGGCGTCTGCCTTCGGCTCAGGGCGTGATCCCGGCGTTATGAGATCGAGCCCCACATCAGGCTCTTCTGCTATGAGCCTGCTTCTTCGTCTCCCACTCCCCTGGCTTGTGTTCCCTCTCTCACTGGCTGTCTCTATCTCTGTCAAGTAAATAAATAAAATCTTTAAAAAAATAAAATAAAATAAAATAAAACACCCATGAAATACCACCACACACTCATTACAACGGCCAAAATCCCCACACTGGTAATACCGAATGGGGGTGACGATGTGGATCCAGAGGCGCTCTCGTCGCCGGCAGGAATGCAAACCGATACAGCCACTTCGGAAGACTGTCTGGTGTTCTGTTCAGTTGTACAAAATTAAACATACTCCTGGCTGCCCCACCATCTGGACCCGCAGACCCACGACCCTACCCATCCACACGCGGACGAACCTGCCGCACTGCTGGGGGCACCACATCCGGTTCCTGCAGCGCTGCCACTATGAAGACAGCGGTTCAGAAGCTCTGGCTGGAAGCCTTCCACCCGGGCTGAACCACAGGAAGGCTTCCCAGCCAGCTGCAGACTTGGAACAGCTCTGTCTGCAGAACGCCCGACACCCTGCTAACTGGTGTATCTTCAAGTATGAATCCCTTGAGACCCCAGAAAGCCTGTTGCTTTTTGTAGTAAAATGAATCTTTGGATAGTTTTCTAAACCACTGTTCATGAACCAGTGAATATTCAAAGGAGAACTAAATTTGAAGCCTGTACAAAAGCTTATCCCTAGGGGCGCCTGGGTAGCTCAGTCGGTTAGTGTCTGCCTTCCGCTCAGGTCAG
Source organism: Ursus maritimus (assembly GCF_017311325.1). NCBI lineage: Eukaryota > Metazoa > Chordata > Mammalia > Carnivora > Ursidae > Ursus > Ursus maritimus. Next base: position 15,835,976 of record NW_024425786.1, read on the forward strand.
GATCCCAGGGTCCTGGGAGGCTCCCTTAACCTCTACCTCTCAGAGTTTCCATAAATTTCTACTTCCCAAAGGTAATTATTTTACATACACAGGCAGCAGCATACAATAAAACTTAGTGTTTTTTAAAAAAATAAACGTACTCTTATACCATACAACACAACAATCATATTCATTGTGCTCCTAGGTATGTATCCAAAGGGGTGGAAAACATGTCCACACAAAAGCCTGCACACGAATATTTACAAAGCAGTTCTGCACTGAATTGCCAAACTCTGAAGTACCTAAGAAATCCTTAAGTAGGTGATAAATAGGTGATAAAGAACAAATAAACCATAGTACAGCCGATGAAATATTATACGGCACTAAAAAGAAACGAGCTACCGAGCCACGAAAAAAAGCTTAACTGCATACTACTATTTCAAAGAAGCCAGTATGAAATGGCACGTACTGACTATATTACATTTTGGGAAGAGCAAAACTATGGAGAGAGTTAAAAAGTATAGCTGGGGGATGTCAGGAAGGAGGGAAGGATGAATAGGGAGGGCAGAGTACTTTTAACCAGTGAAATTACTCTCTATGAACCTGTAATAGTGGATGTTACGTCATCATCCATTTGTCCAAACTCAGAGCATGTACACACCACCCAGAAGAGCAAACCCTAATGTAAACTACAGACATCGTGAAGGTTACCAGAAACTGGGCAGTTTTTAACTAGGTGTTGGGGATTAAGGACTGCATTTATTTCTCTATATTGTACACCTGAAACTAGTATACACTGTATGTTAACCAACTGGAATTTATGTATGTATTTATTTATTTATTTTTAAAGATTTTATTTATTTATTCAACAGAGATAGAGACAGCCAGCGAGAGAGGGAACACAAGCAGGGGGAGTGGGAGAGGAAGAAGCAGGCTCACAGTGGAGGAGCCTGATGTGGGGCTCGATCCCATAACGCCGGGATCACGCCCTGAGCCGAAGGCAGACGCTCAACCGCTGTGCCACCCAGGCGCCCCTAACCAACTGGAATTTAAATAAAAACCAAAAAAAAAAAAAAAAAAAATCCAGCGGGGGAAAAATTGGAATAGTACCAAATGCCACTTATTTTTTTCCAGTATTAAGAAACAAAACAAAACTGGAGTGCCTGCTGGTGAGTATACCATGCAACTCTTGATCCTGGGGTTATGAGTTTGAGCCCCACACTGGGGGGAGAGAGAAGAAAAAAAAAAATTAAGTAAGTAAGTAAGTGTCGGGAAGAAAAAACCACCAACCTAAAATTAAAAACCAAAACCATACACATTCGGTGATAATGAGGTGTGAACGGAGTTTCATCGACTTAACAAATGTAACCCTCTGGGGGTGCCTGGGTGGGCTGAGTGTCCAACTCTTCATTTCAGCTGAGTGTCCAATCTCAGTGGGGCGTCTGCTTGAGACTCTCCCTCTCCTCTGCCGCTCCCCCCAGATCCCTCCAACCCTGCTTGGGTGGGCTCTCTCTAAAATAAATAAATAAATCTTAAAACACAAGAACAAAAACAAATGTAACCCTCTGGTGGGGAACACTGATAGTGGGAGAGCCCAGGCATGTGTGGGGGCAGGAGGTACTGGGAAATCTCTATACTTCTACTCCATTTTGCTGTGACCCTAAAACGTTTAAGAAATAAAGTCTAGGGGGCACCTGGCTGGCTCAGTCGGTAGAGCATGTGACTCTCAATGTTGGGGTCGGGAGTTCAAGCCCCACACTGGGACATGGAGCATAGTTAGAACAAAACAAAACAAAAAAACCAGATGACCCTAAATACAAAATACAAAAATAGAGTCTACTGTAAAAATCTGAATGAATAGGAACATTTCAGTGTATATACTTTTACCTCAATTGTTTAAACCTTTTGACTTAAGGAAAAAAACCTAGAAAGCTTTTGGGGAGCCTGGGTGGCGCAGTCGTTAAGCGTCTGCCTTCGGCTCAGGGCGTGATCCCGGCGTTCTGGGATCGAGCCCCACATCAGGCTCCTCCGCTAGGAGCCTGCTTCTTCCTCTCCCACTCCCCCTGCTTGTGTTCCCTCTCTCGCTGGCTGTCGCTCTATCAAATAAATAAATAAAATCTTTAAGAAAAAAAAAACAAAAAACTAGAAAGCTTTTAATTACTAATACAGAAATGTCTACAGGTATAGAACAGCGTATGCAGTATGCTACATTGTGTAGGAAAGGGGAAGAGTAAGAAAATATCTGTTTGCTTTTACGTACACAAAGAAACACTGAAAGAATAATCGGAAAGTAATAAAGGTTGTTCCTTAAAGAGGATGTGAATGAATGGGATGATGGGGGCAGCCATGGGAATGCACATTCTCAATGTATACTTTTTAAAAATCATTTTCCTATTTAAACTCTATGACTATCAACTATTCACATAAAATTATTCTACTTTAAATTTTTATTGAAGAGGAAACTTGTTTACTTAAGTTACTAAAGCACCTATTTCCCTGACGCAGTGAAAATAAAGGAGAAACAAGATAATCTGAACTCTAGGTTCTAATGACTGAAAATTTTAGTGTTTTTCTTCAGGCATTACTGTATCCAAGTCTCAGGTATTAGACATGCAAGATTTAAGCAAAAATAAAAACAGAACAGCCCAAAACAGGTCCTTTGGCACGTATGTCCCTCTTCTAGGAGTTCTCTGACATACATATACAAGTCTTGGACAAAAAAAGTTTGAGCAGCTACTGACAAAGTCAATAAAATTCAACACCAACCTTATGTTCAATATCATGGACGGGAGTGCTGACAGTCCTTTAAATAGTTTATTGGATATAAAAAAAATTAAATACATATTTTTTAAGTTTCAGAATCCAATCAACCTTTGAGGCTCTGCGACCTAGCAAAAGTGAAGTATCTTCCTTTTCCCAAACCTCAAAAGTTATACCCCACTAACCTGGGATTCAAAAACTGCAACCTATAAAAATGATCAATATACCAAATACTCTTGTAATTAGCATATTAAGTCAGTTGCCCTAAAATTCAAATTTCTATTGGAGAAAGGTAATTAGCCACGCAAAAGGGATTTAAAAAGTGAGCCAACTCAGAAATTATGAATCTACTTTCTAATAGGATATCCCCCAAATTGGTATTAAAGGAAAAATGCCGGGAGGTAGGACAGAGGTGCTAACTGGCAAGTCAAAAGTTTTCCAACTATGTGGATAGGCTTATTTAACCATTAAAACTTGGGAAAAAATTTCCCCTCCTACAGTGGGACTTAGTTTCTCAGGCTTTATACAATTTGGGAAATAAGGCTTCACATCTGAAAAAAACCGTATCTTCAAATGTCACTGATAATCAAAAGATATCATTTTGATATCAAAAGATATCATTTATAAACTCACAAAAATTTTTTTTTGTCTTTAAGATTTTATTTATTTGAGAGAGCCGAGCGAGAGAACACAAGCAGGGGAATGGCAGAGGGAGAAGCAGGCTTCCTGATGAGCAGGGAGCCCAGTGCAGGGCTCGATCCCAGGACCCTGGGATCATGACCCAAGCCCAAGGCAGATGCTTAACTGACTGAGCCACCCAGGTGCCCCAGAACTCACAAAGTTTTTAAAATTTCATACTCAATGGCAAGGACACAGAGGGACGGGGATGTTCAGGTACCGTACACAGATGGTGGGAGCAAATACCAAAAACCTTAAGAATGTTCATCTAACTTCTGGGGAGCCTGGGTAGCTCAGTCAGCTACCTGTCCAACTCTTGCTTTCAGCTCAGGTCCTGGTATCTCAGTCGTGGGATCAAGCGCTCAGAGCTCAGCGCGGAGTCTGCTTCAGATTCTCTCTCCCTCCCACTCGTGAGGGCTCTCTATCAAATAAATAAATAAAATCTTAAAAAAAAAAAAAGAAAAGGGATGTTCATGTAACTTTTACAATCTTTATTCCAAGAAAGTAAACAAAGTAGACACTTTAGTTATAAGGGTGCTCGGAAAGAGCTTAACAAAAAAGAGCTTAACAAAAGAAGGGGGGAGGAAAAGGGAGGCGGGCAAATAAAGGCCCAAAAGGAAAAATTAAATTTGGGGGCATGTAAAATGAAATATATGCAATGATTAGAAATTAGTTCTTTTATAAACTCTGTAACGCCCTGGGGACACATTCTTAGTATTAAGTTAAAAAGTACCTTTCCAAATGCGTGTAACAACATGATGGCATTGTTTTTACGTATCTGCAGAAAAATTAAAAGGAATTATATTAAAATATTTCAATCTTGGGGCGCCTGGGTGGCTCAGTCGTTAAGCGTCTGCCTTTGGCTCAGGGCGTGATCCCGGTGTTCTGGGATCGAGCCCCACATCAGGCTCCACCGCTGGGAGCCTGCTTCTTCCTCTCCCACTCCCCCTGCTTGTGTTCCCTCTCTCGCTGGCTGTCTCTCTGTGTGTCAAATAAATAAATAAAATCTTTAAAATAAAAAATAAAAAAATAAAAATAAAAAATAAAATATTTCAATCTTGTTCTCTGGGTGGTGACTTTTATTTGAGATGAGTTCAAGTCAGCAGGGAGCTCAGGCTCCGTAGAAGCTCAATGGAACTGCATTTCGTTTTAGCGTATCCATACCTCTCACACTGGAGTGCACATCAGTGATGTGTAATAAACAAAGCCACAGGAAAAGCACCCTGTGCCGTCCTGGACTCTAAATCTCAATTACTTTTACCAAAAAAAGTTAAAGGAATTTTTTTTAATATTACAGAGAAAACAAGAATTTTAGATGAAATGGGTTTTTTCTTCTATTTCTTTGTAAGACCATCCCAAAGAGAAGAATAACTTTTTCTTAATAATTACAGAATTACCTTGGAAGCCAAGAGAAAATATATGAGGTACAGAGGATTCTCAAAAGAAAAGTCTCATTTGGTTAATTTTTATTTTTCCCTAGGTATGTCCTCCCTTTCCCTTGGAATCGCTACTTTTTCTATCATCAAAGATCTTTACCACTAGCAGTCATTCAACACTCTTCTACATTGCTAAGGTCACAGAGAACAGGAAACCCTTAAATTCTCCCAGGCCCTCACTTCCCAAATGACAAGAATAAAGTAATCAATTCCAGGTGGACTGCAGATTTCATTCTGAAAGACAATACAATACAGCTTCGTAGAGGATAACAGAGGATGGTATCTTTAGGACCTGGAGAAAGGTGAAGATTTCTTAAACAGAACACATGCAAAAAGCAACAACTATAATATAGGAAAATATTGATAAATTGGACTATAATGAAATTAGTACTTCTGTTCATCAAAAGATGCTATTAAGAGAATAAGGTGGGTCACCTGGTTGGCTCAGCTGGTAGACCACGACTTTTGATCGGGGTTGTAAGTTGAGCCCCCCGTTGGGTGTACAGATGACTTAAAAATAAAATCCTTAAAAAATAAATTAAAAAAAATTTCAATGAGGCTTAAAAAATTGAACTTAAACAAGCACCCCACTGGAGGATGTGTAAATAGTTGAATATGAAAAGGTCAATTTCACTGGTCATTTGAGAAATGCAAATTAAAACCACAATGAGATACCACGACACATCCATCATAATGGCTAAAATCAAACCAATTATGGTGAGGATCTGTAGAAAATGAACTCTCTCACACAGTACTCAGGAGAGTGGAATGTGATATAATCATTTTGGAAAACAGTCCAGCATTATCTATTAAGCTAAATAAACATTTATGACCCAGGAAGTCCTCTTTTATCAAAAATGTATATGGAAAAAAATGTGTATATATATATGGTACCAAAAGACACCAAAAGATGCATCTTTATTCATAACAGCCAAATACTGGAAAAATTCCAAATGAACATTCCAACAGAAAGGATCAAGTATACTGTAACACAATGAAATACTGCACAGTGTTAAAAATGAACACACTACTGCTACCCACACATGGACAAATCACACAATGCTGAGCAGAAGCAGCCAGACACAGAATGAACTACAATGTATAATTAATTGTATACAAAGTTCAAAATAGGTAGAATAATCTGTGGTGTACAAAGTAAGGGTAGTGGTTACTTTTGAGGAAGACCAGTAAGAGGCCGTAAATGAAAGATGGGTGTGTTCTGGAAAGCTAGCAACATTTTAATCTTGGTGTTACACAGATGCTTTCCCTTGTGATAATTTACCCCGGTGTAATGTTTATGATTTGTGTACTTTTCTGTATGTAAAAACATAAATTTTAATTAAATAAGAACACTAGAAAAATTCTAAGAGGAATTAAGAAGGGTCTTACCTTATCAGATATTTTTAAAATATTAAGTAATTGGAACTGTGGTTATAATACAGAGATAATGAGTCAAATTAATAAGATAAATTAAAAAATAAAAATAAATGAAAGAGAAACCCAAGTAAATGTAATAATTTGTCATATAATAAAGATGGCCTTTTTAACTAGTGAGGGAAGACTAGTTTATTCAATAAATGGTTTAAAAAAATTGAGTAGGGGGGCACCTGGGGGGCGCAGTCGTTAAGCGTCTGCCTTCGGCTCAGGGCGTGATCCTAGCGTTCTGGGATCGAGCCCCACATCGGGCTTCTCCACTGGGAGCCTGCTTCTTCCTCTCCCACTCCCCCTGCTTGTGTTCCCTCTCTTGCTGGCTGTCTCTCTCTGTCAAATAAATAAATAAAATCTTTTAAAAAAAAAATTGAGTAGCCATTTGGCTAAAAAATAAAATAAAGCTGGATCCCAATCTCACTCCCTAAATCAAATTAAACTGTAAAGGACAAAGACTGAATACATAAAATGAAACCATCAATACTAAAACAAAACATGAGTGAATATTTCTATAATCCTGGAATCGGGAAATTCAAAAACCATAAAGAAAAACATTGATTAATTTGACCACATAAAAATGAGTTTTAATGTATGAAAAGGAAAAAAACAAAAACACAGCAGTCAAAAAAAAAAAAAGTGAGGAAAAAGGATCTTCAGTAGAAATATTCAATAAGCTCTTGAAAATCAGTAAGAAAATGACCAACAATCCAGGACACACAATTCACAGGAGTAATACAAATGGCCAACATATAAAAAAGATGCTCAATGCCAGGGGGGAAAAAAGGCATAGGAAAAGAACATGCTTTCACTATTAAAGTTGGTGTTTGAAATAAGAATGCCTGGGGTGGGAAACAGGGTGACACAGAATTCAGTATTAGGGGCGCCTGGGTGGCACAGCGGTTAAGCGTCTGCCTTCGGCTCAGGGTGTGATCCCGGCGTTATGGGATCGAGTCCCACATCAGGCTCCTCCGCTATGAGCCTGCTTCTTCCTCTCCCACTCCCCCTGCTTGTGTTCCCTCTCTCGCTGGCTGTCTCTATCTCTGTCGAATAAATAAATAAAATCTTTAAAAAAAAAAAGAACTCAGTATTAAATACTATGACCTTTACCACCTATCAAAATTTAAATGATCATCATGCCCTTTTTCTCTTTCTCATCTTGCAACCTAAGTGAAAACATTCACTCAGGGGCGCCTGGGTGGCACAGCGGTTGAGCGTCTGCCTTCAGCTCAGGGCGTGATCCCAGCGTTCTGGGATCGAGCCCCACATTAGGCTCCTCCACTATGAGCCTGCTTCTTCCTCTCCCACTCCCCCTGCTTGTGTTCCCTCTCTCGCTGGCTGTCTCTCTCTCTGTCAAATAAATAAATAAAATCTTAAAAAAAAAAAAAAAGAAAAGAAAACATTCACTCAACCAAGCTACATACAGAGGGATGTTCACAGAAGCACTATCTGTATAATATCAAAAATTGAGAATCTGAAGGTCCAACAGGGAACTGGCTGAACCGCAATACATCAAGCTCTACACGATGAAACATTACATACCTATTAAAATGAATAAGGTAAATTTTCTAGATGCACTAATATGGAAAAAAGGTATATTAGCAAATAAAAACAAACGGCAGAAAGTATGCAGTGTGACATTTTCCCTTTTTCTAAAATAACAATTACATTGATTATATTCCGCCTTATCTGTAAAATATGAGACATGAAGGAAGGAACTTCATCTTCTGAGGCTTTATCCCAGAGCCACTCCAGAATGCTAACCAAACCCATAGTAGGTGCCAAAATTATCTGTTGAATAAAAGAATGAATATTTACTCCAGTAAGATATACAACAGATACTCAAATATTTGAATTTAAAAGACATACAGAAAGAAGAAGAAGAAAAAAAACAGTATTCATACTGTTTTAACAATGGTTAGTCAGCCTGAGATTAAGGAGGGCTTTGACTTTGCACAAACATTAAGGACTCAGTAGTCTCTAAGTGCTAAAATGCCAGACAGCAGAAAAATACATAACCATGAACAAGAATAGATAAGGACCCAAATTTCATGGAACACAAAACACCTATTTAAACCAATAAGATGCATAAAAACGGCAATTTTTAGATTAAAGTTGTGTTAAGTAATAAAAAAACATGCAATGGGAATAAAACAAGTGATCGATCATCAGTCAACAACCGTTGAAGCTGGATAAGGGGGAGCGATTTATGGTACCACCCTCTCTGCTTACCATGCTGGGTGGCGAAATCAGTTGAGCTAAAGACTCTTGGTTTCAGCTCAGCTTGTGATCTCGGGGTTGTGGGATGGAGACACCCCCCCCCCAAGGCTGGTGGTGTTGGGTTCTGCTCAGGGGGGAGTCCACTGGACGTTCTCTTCCTCTGCCCCTCCCCCTGCGAGCAGGCACACTCTCTCCCAAATAAATCTTTGAAAAATTTTATAAAATTTGCATTAAGGTTGTTTTGTTTTGTTTTGTTTTAATTAAAAAGCGGTCCCCTAACTTGCCCTGAGGGTCAGGGAAAGTTAGCAAGGCACAGGGGGCCAATACCACTAAAGTGAGGAAACGGGAGCCAACTGAGAAAGGAGTTGCCGCTGAACAACATCAATGAAGAACAGCTGGACGAAGGAAGCTTCGGAGCGAGGCCTCGCAGCCCTCCCAAGGGTTTTGGACTAGAGCTGAGAAGTCAACTGGCATGATACTGACTTTCTAGAATGTGTTACATTTCTTTATGCTTTAATTTTATAAGTCATCGGTACTGTTTCTCTAATGAGAGCTAAATAGACATTATACTCCTATATACACTGGTACAAGTTAGTCCAGACTGAAACTTTTGTATCAAAATTCTAACTTTCACAAAAAGAAACAAATTAACAGAGGACACCTATCAGATCAAAAAGTGTGATTAAGGGGCACCTGGCTGGGTCAGTCAGTTAATATTCTGATTCAATTTCAGCTCAGGTCAGGATCCCTGCTCAGTGGGGAGCTTGCTTCTCCCTCTGCCTGCCGCTCCCCCTGCTTGTGCGCTCTCTCTCTCTCTCTCTCTCTCTGATAAACAAATAAACAAATAAATAAAATCTTAAAAAAAGTAAGATACATAATATTTGCAGAACTCTGTAGGTATAAGATTTAGTACAGATTCCTTTCATCATGATTTTACTAAGCAGTTTCAGAAATGTAAATAGTCTTAATTCATTTACTCTTTGAGAAGAACTAAACACCTCTTCAGCTCTGGAATCTCCTAGCAATTGTGTATGTAAAGCATAAAAAAGTATATTGATAAAAATTGTTTGGACCTCAGATTATGCACGGTCTCAAAAGCACAACCAAAAAAAAAAAAAAAAAAAAAAAAAAAGAAAGGAAAGTTTGGACTACATCAAAATTAAAAGCTTTTCTACTACAAACAGTACCATCAAAAATATGAAAACACAACCCATAGAAATGGGAGTATTTACAAATATAAGGAATTTGTATACAATATAAAGAACTCTTACAACTCAATAACACAAAAACAACCCTATTTTAAAACGGGCCAAGGGCTTTAACAGACATTTCTCCAAATACACACGAAAAGGCCAAGAAGCACATGAAAGATGCTGAACTTTAGTCAGCAGGGAAATGCAAATCAAAACCACAATGAGATACCACTTACACCCACTAGCATGGGTGTAAGAGAAAAGAAACAAGAGCAAGGATGGGCAGAAATTGGAATCCCTATACACTGAATGTAAAGTAGCACAGCCACTTTGGAAAATAATTTGTCAGTTCCTCAAAATGTTAAACATAGTTTTATGACCCAGCAATTCCACTCCTACAGATATACCCAAGATAAATGAATACATCCACACAAAAACCCCTACACAAATATTCTTGGCTACACTATTCATAGCAGCCAAAAAGTGGAAACAACCCAAATGTCCATCAACTGATGAATGGATATATAAATGTGGAAAGTACATACATAAAATGGAATATTATCTGGAAATTAAAAAATGAGACGTGGCCAACAGACACATGAAAAGCTGTTCAATTCCTTAGTCATTAGGAAAATGCAAACCAAAAACACAATGAGATGCCACTTCAAATTCACTAGGAAGGCAAACAACAGAAAGTAGCATGTGCCGGCAAGGATGGAGAGAAACTGAAACCCCCATGTGTTCCTGGTGGGAATGTAAACTGAACGGCACAGCAGCTGTAGGAAGCAGTGTGGCAGTTGCCCAGGTAAACATAATTACCATGACCCAGCAATTTTACTCCTAGGTAGACACCCGAAAGAACTGAAAACACGTGTTCTAACGGACTTGTAGCCAAATGTTCATAGCAGCACAGTAGCCAGGAAGTAGATATAACAAAAACGCTCATCAAGTTAACTATGTGAAGTGACAGATGTGTTTAACTGCCTTGATCTTAGGGGTGCCTGGGTGCTTCAGTCGGTTAAGCGTCTGCATTTGGTTCAGGTCATGATCCCAGGGTTCTGGGATGGAGCCCTGCATTGGGCTCCCTTCTCATCCCTCTCTCATCTCTGCCTGCCACTCCCCACTGCTTGTGCTTTCTCCCTCTCTCGTCAAACAAACAAAATCTTAAAACACACACACACACAAAACAACAACAACAACAAAACCACCCTACCTTGATCTTAGCACTCATTCCACCACGTGTATGTATATCAAATCATCACGTTGTACACTTTAAATACAGGCAAATCTATTCGTCAAGTATTCCTCAGTAAAGTTGGGGGGGGAGGAATTTTTTAAGTCCAGCAACTGATGAATAGATAAAATATGGTATATATCCAAACAATGGACTATTATTCAGCCACAAAAAGGAATAAAGTACTGATCAATGCTACAACATGGAAGACACTGGAAAACATGTTACGTGAAAGCCAGACAAAAAAGGCTACATACTGTAGAATTCCAGTCATATGAAATATTAAGAGTAGAGAAACCCAGAGACAGAAAGATCAGTGGTTGCTGGGGGGGACAGGAGGGGAAAATGGGAAGTGACTGTTTAATGGATATGGAGTCTCTTTTAAAGTGACAGAAAAGCACTAGCGGGAGGGCTTGGGTGGCTCAGTCAGTTAAGCATCTACCTTCAGCTCGGGTCAGGATCCCAGGGTCAAAAAAAAAAAAAAAAAGCCCTAGAACTAGACAATGGTGACAGGTGTACCACTTATAAGGTATTTAATGGCACTTAACTGTATATTTTAAAATATTACATTTTGTTGCATATTTTACATTTTTAAAAATGAAATTAAATATCAACACGTGCTACAACGCGCACCATCCTTGAAAACATTAAATGAAAAAAGTCAGTCACAAAAGTCCACTTGCTTTATGATTCTATTTACATGAAATGTCCAAGATAGGCAAATTAGGAGGTAGAAAGCTGATGATAGGTGGTTGCTTGGAGCTTGGGGTGGTGGTGTACAGGGGAGGACCTAGTGCCAATCTAATGGCTAAAGAGCATGGGGGTGGGAAGGGGCAAAAATGTTCTAAAATCAGATTGTGGTGATAGCTGAACAACCCTGTGAAGACACAAATAAACACTGGGCAGTACATTTTAAATGGGTGAATCATACAATATGTGCCTTATATCTCAATGCCAAAAAAAAAACCCAAAAGACAAAAACCCTGCTTGGATACAAACCTTGCAACTGTAACTTAAAACTATGACATTACCCTTACAGCGATCCCAGCCAATTTCTACTCCTTTACTTGTGTTAAAATCAGAATTATAACAGTGAAAGTATTTTTTTGGTTACTCTGGAATCTACTTATGTTGAGAAACTAACTGACGCTTAATAAATTCTATTATACACAGACTCTGTCATTCCAGTACTTACTGTTGGAGTCTCATGTGCCCTCCTTGTGCGCCAGACACCCAAGAGCTTGGAATTATTCGTCTGCTTTATGGAAGCTCCCTAACTGCAATCACTTCTGAAACTCGACTTTAATTCCAAAGCTGAGACCTTGACTTCCATTCCTCCTGGATCCCGCCGCCGAGTATAAAAACTCCAGAAAGCCTTTACTAAATGCCTGCTGAAGTATGGTTACTGAGCATGCCCGGCTTGGCCAAGTCAATTCAACAACATTCCAGAACAAAAACTATAGTTCCCGCGTTAAAAGGTGGAAAAACAGAAGAGACAGGAACAATGCCTAAGAATTCGAACTAAAAGGAAAGGCAAGGTTCAAGGGCTAAGCAGAAGTGAAGGACAGAACTTACACAGCTCAAACTTCGTACCTGGTAAAGTGGTGCAGTCTAAACGACCCCCCCCCCCAAAAAAAGGCTAAAACAGATTAACAAGAGACGGGAGGTCAACTGGGGGTGAAGGATACCGATGACGTAGGCTAACCATACGTTCTTCTAAATCTGCCCTATCCAAAACTAATATTAAGATGACCAAGCCTTCACCGTCAACAGTAATAAAACATACACTGTGATGAAACTCACTTCGACGAAGTTCCCTTTCTACAATGGAAAAAGCCGAGCCGTGGCCAAAATACAACAATCAACAACGTTTGCTAAGCTCTCAGCTCCTGCCTTCAACCATTTCCACCGCCATCTTCTAGATAAGAACCCAGAACCTTTTCTGAAGGGCTTTCAGCAGCATCACCTCCGTGCAGCGAGCCCGGGATGGCTGCGTTGCTCAGGTCGCCCAGACGCGTTAAGGAGGAAGCCTCCACCTTGCTCCTCTCCGCGCCTGCTAGATGCACACAGCTGGCCGCCGTCCTCTTTCCCCTAACATGACCCCCGGCCCCCGGTCCGGTTTTCCAAGGTCCGAAGCGAGAGGGGGCGCAAGGCCCGGTGCGCGGGCCTCACCTGCACACACCGCGGATGCAGGGCTCCAGCCAGATGCGGTAGGCGGTCTCGATGTGCTCCTGCGACACCTCCTCGGGCCGCACCGTCTCCGCCCAGCGCCAGGCCGCCTTCTCCAGCTGCAGGCGCGGGGCCATGGCCTTGGCCCGAGAAGCGCCTCCCGAGCCGGGCCGTCGCTGCTGCCGCTGCTGCTGCTGCCGCCGCCCAAATGGGCTCCGCCACCTGCCAGCAATGGGGACCAGGCGATTCCTCAGCCAGCTGGCCAGTCAATCACCTGTGCGCGCCACTGCCGCCGCGCCCGCCCGCGCCCGACCCGCACGACCGGCCGCAAAGCGCCGCCGCCGACACCCGACACTCCCCGCGCCCGCAGACGTTGGAGATGTATTTTCCCCGTCGCTGTGGGCGCATGCGCGTTCCCAGCAGCCTTTGCGCCTCCCCGCGCCTCCAGCCCGCCGGGAGGAGGAAAGGGAAGCGGCTGTTCGGGATGGTGTTGCCACGTCCTCACCGGCGCTGCTGGGGAAGGAGCGTCTCAGCTCCTGGCTAGGCTAGCGTCCTGCGTACCACTACCCTAACAAACCGGCGGCTCGAGGGCAGAAGCCTGCCTATTCTTGCTCTTTGGTACTTCCCCTTTAACCTTGAAGGAGTCACGCGAGAAGCTACCCAACGCACACCATAGGGCCGCTGGACTGCGGGGTAGGACCTGAAATCGGGTCACCAAAACAACCACGGTCGGCTCTCTAGAGGATGATTAAACTTGAGCCTGGACCGGTTCCGACTCCTTTCCCGAGCCCTCCTGACGTCACGGGACGTTCTGGGCTTTTCCTGAACTAGAACTGGACTACGTGTCCCGGCGTGCGTTCCGTGCTGTCACTCACTGGATGCTAAGCATGCTGGGATTTGTAGTCCTCGAAGTGGAGTGGGGCGTTGGGGGGTCCTGGGTGGGGTTTCTCGGGCTGGGAGGGTCTTCATTGCAGCTGGCTGATCCTCCTCATTGCTGTTAATCTTTTGATGACTTCTTAGTCTTTTCCTGAAGCTCCTCTCTAGCTCCCGGGTTGAGAAACATTGCCTTTTTACAAGTCCCGCCCCAGGATACAAAGACTAGCCTTAACGAAATGTTTTGCAAACTGTTAAGGGCACTGCTAGAGGGAAGATTTTTGAGAACTTTACATTTGAATGTGAGCCCTCCAGGGGTCTAAGCACTAACTTCTGACACAGCAGTTTACCAGCTGGGTAACCTTGGACTTGATGCTTAAAGTGTGCTAGTCATTAGACAAATATTTGCTGAAAGCATGACGAAGATAAGACGTGGTCCCCGCCATTGGAGGTGGGTGAGGGGAGACCAGTAGAAACAGAGATACCCTTCCCAGCCTTGGAAGGTTTGCAGTACTTGGGAAAAGGCTTACCAGAAGAGGTTATTTCCACATCTTTAAAAGATGAGAACTTAGCCAGGAGAGAAAAAAGGCACCATTACAAAGGGAATCCCAAGGAGCAAAGGCACATTACAAACTTCTTGGTGGGAGAAAACAAATTCTGAGACAGGGAGAGGTGAGAGGTAAGCCATGGGGAGCAGGCTTGCCTTTTCTGAGAGATGCCTTGAAAGGTTTAAAGCTGGTGAGAGAGACAGTGGAGATTTGCATTTTATATGACTTCCTCAGTCTGGGTCAAGGTCGAAGGCCCAGAAACCTCTTACAAGACTATTGAAATAACACAGGCCAGAGATAATGAAGACTTCAACTGGGGTAATGTACTTGTAACCTGGCTGGGGTGTCAAAGCACCTGGCTCTGGAGGTCCCGAACAGACCAGGTGCAGCCACTCACCACTGATAAATCCAAAGGCAGAGACATGAACGGTAGTGAAATAAGAAAGGAATTTATCTCAGTGAGGCCAATACCGGAAACATCATGGACCAGTGTCTCAAAGACTGTCTCCTAAGTGCTGAAAATACATCTAGGTTTATATAAAGAAAATGTGGGACAAATGTCGGGTACATCTGGGTGGGCAATGAAGATGAATCTTCCGGTCAATCACTCTGGGTCTTGCTGTCTCAGAGCAGTCCTTGTTGCTTGAGGGGGTAGTTTTGGGTCACATCAAGGGATGCTTTGCCTGCAGGGTCTTTTCCCTGTGTTAGTAAGCTGGAAAAGAACTTAAAGTACAGACTGAGGTCAAAATGGGGGTAGTCCTATTTCTTAATAGATATGGCATGAGAAGACAAATTTGAGAGATATTTAGGACGTGGAATTGCTACAACTTGATGTTGGTCTAATCAGTGTCTACTCACCTTTGTGTTACTTGACCTTCAAGTATGGGTCATAGCCCTTTCCTTGGTGCTTGTAACTGCCTGTGACATTCATTGTTTCACTTTGCACACAATGAAATTGTGTCGTATTATTCACCATGCAGTCACTGCTATGTTAAGTTTTCTAACTTGGGTAATTAAGAGTTTCTACCTACTGAGATAGAACTAAAGCAGCAGCAGCAGCAGAGAAATGGGATGGTAGCTTGAGGGGGATGTGGGAGTCAAGAGAGTGTGAAACTGGGGAGAAATCACAGCATATTTGAATGCTGACGAGAATCATCCAGCAGAGACTGAAAAATTCATAGCGCAGGACAGGGAGGGAGATGATGATTTCAATTTTTAATATACAGTAGACCCTTGAACCAGGTGCTGTACCTTGACCTCCGGTGATGTGGAAATTCTGGGTGTAACTTTTGACTCCCCAAAAACTTAACTACTCATAGCCTGCCGTTGACCAGAAGCCTCATCGATAACAATTTTAACACATTTTGTATGTTCTATGTATTATAGACTGTATTTTTTTACCGTATTCTTAAACTAGAGAAAAAATGTTACTAAGACAATCGTAAGGAAGAGAAAAATACATTTACAGTACTGTACTGTATTTATCGAAAAAAGTAAAGTGGACCCACACAGTTCAAGGCTCAGCTGTATTGCATTTTAGGTGTGTTGTCAAAAAACGATCTCCAGGATTCAGAGCCCAAATAGAACAGGAAGACAGAGTTGGGGATAAAGAGGAACAATAGCTTTATTGCTTTGCCAGGCAAAGGAGGCCCCACAGCAGGCTACGGCCTTCAAAAACTGCAAGCCCTCCAGGCGCCTGCATGGCTCTGTAGGTTGAGTTCAAGGTCAGGGTGCCAGGATCCTGGGATCAAGCCTCTTGCAGATCCCCATGGCAAGCTCTGCGCTCTGCAGGGAGTCTGCTTGCCCTTCTACCTCCGCACCTCTCCCTGCTCATTTTCTCTCTCTCAAATAAATTTAAAAATCTTTTAAAAAATTCAAGCCCCCCACCCCTGGAGGAAGGGGCTGGGAGAGTTTACAGGGAAATACAGGATCTAGCTGGGTGTGACAGCAGTTGTGTTGTGCTGCCAGCCTCCCTCATCCTGTCTTCAGGATGGTAAGGGAGGAGGGGAAGTTTGCGGAAGAGGGGAAAAAGGTTACTTTAAAATTGAGCTTTGCTGAAGCATTAGTACAGCCATTTAGACTTTTATTCAACTTTATGCTTTCAAGCAGTTTCAGACCCATCAGGGACATACAGGCCAGGACAGCAGACATGACTCCGAGTCTTGCAGGATATACTGTCCTGCGCTATGAATTTTTCAGTCTCTGCTGGATGATTCTCGTCAGCATTCAAATATGCTGTGATTTCTCCCCAGTTTCACACTCTCTTGACTCCCACATCCCCCTCAAGCTACTGTCCCATTTCTCTCCTCCCTTTATAGCAGAACTGGAAAGAGTTGTCTTTACTTTTCTCCAGTTCCCCTCTTCCTATCCCTGTTAAACCCATTCCAAATCAGGCTGTTGCCTCTATCACCCCCAAAACCACTCATATGAAGGTCACACTGTGAAATCCAGTGGTAAGCTCACACTCGATTTTGCTTGATCTATCCAAAGCGTTTGACCCATTTTTCACTCTTTCCCCTGCAACCTGTCCTTAAGTTGCAAGACCTCATGCTTTCTCCATGGTTCACTGGTCATTCTTTTTTAGTGTCCTTTGCTGGTTCGTTCTCTCTAACCTGTAAACTTGAGTGGCATAGGGTTGTCCGTGGACCTCTCCTCTAATACATTTACTCCCTGGATGATCTGATCTCCTATGGCTTTAAATACCAGCTGTGGCTTGATGACTACCAAATTTGTATCTCCAGACTTGACCTTACTCCTCTAATGCCAAATGTGTACATCCCCTACTACTTCCTTGACATCTCCCATATGCAATAGTCTTCTGCACTTCACAGGTCCAAAACCTATCCTTATTCTACTAACAGTTGCCCCCAAATATCCTTCAAAAACTTTACTATCTCAGCAGATGGCAACTCTTATCTTGCCAGAAACTTTAGAGACAGGTTTAACCTATCTTTCTCTTACATCCCCACCCAGTCCTTTCACAAATCCTGCCATTGTGCCTTCAAAATTTATACAGAATACAACCACTATTGCAAAAGCTTCCTAACTCGTCTCCAAGTTTCACCCTTGCCTCTTTGTAGTCTGCATGTAAACCAAATGGCCATTCCTTGGCTTAAAAAACCTCCTAAACTTCCTGTCTCCCTCAGAATAAATGACAAAGGCCATCTCCTCCACACCTTACTGCCCAGACCTCATTTCCCACTACTCTCCCTTTCCCCAACTTTGCTCCAACACCACTGCCTTCTCCTTTGCATTGGCTGCTTCCTTTGCCTGGAACTCTCTTCTGCACAGCCCCATGGCCTGCTCCTTCACCTAATAAGTTTTGGGAACAGGAGGAGGACCCTAGAAAGAAGGTCAGAAGGAACAACTGTTAGATATAAGGAGAATCTGGGGCACCTGGGTGGCTCAGTCACTCAAGCGTCTGACTGTTAATTCTGGCTCAGGTCATGCTTTGAGGGTCTTGAGGTTGAGCCCCGCGTTGGGCTCAGAGCTCAGCACAGTCCGCTTGGGATCCTCTCCCTCTGCCCCTCCCTGCATGCTTGCTGTCACATGAGTCCTCTCTCTCTCTCTCTCTCTCTCTCTCTCGATAAATCTTTTAAGAGAAAGTAAAAAGAGGTGAAGTTAATTTTAACAATGTATTTAACCCAATATATCCAAAATGTGTACATTTCCACACGAAATCAGTATTGAAAATATTGATGAACTACTCCCCTTTTTTCACACTGTATTTAGGAATCTCGTGTGCATTTTGCACTTACAGCTCACGTTAGTTTAAGCTGGCCTCATTCAGGGGCTCATTAGCCACGTGTGGGCGTGGCTACTGTGGTGGACAGCCCAGGACTCTTGACTTAAATCATCTTTTTTTTTTTTTTTTAAGTATTTTAGAGAAAGCACGCATGGCGGGAGGAGGGGTAGAGGGAGAGAGAGAATCTCAAGCAGACTCCCTGCTCAACGGGGAGCCCAGCCTGGGCGTGAGCCCACAGCCCATGAGATCATGGCCGGAGCTGAAATCGCGAGCTGATCGCATAACCGACTGAGCCACCCAGGCGCCCCGATTTAACTCATCTATTCACTCTTCAACCGACTCCAATCTGGCTTATGACCTTATCACTCCTCTACCGCTGCCTTCATCAAGGTTGGCGTGGCTTCCATGTTACCTACTCCAGGGGTCTTCTCTCAGCCCTCAGACTTGAAATGTCCTTCTCTTGGTTTCTAGGCAGTATCCTCTCCTGGTTTTCCACTTCCCTCAGTCGCGGCTCCTTCTTGGTCTTCTTTGCTGCTGCCTCCTCCTCTATTGGTTTTCGAAAAGCCATGTAAGGTAAACACTCATTCCCATGTGTGCCCCCTACATGCCACTCCCACTTCACTTCTCACACGGAGGTATGGGTTTTCCACACATCCAGCAATTCTGTGACACGAGCAGGATGTCCTACAAGTTTAACCCAATTCTGTCACTATTTACCTGGATAGCACCAGATCACACAGGCTGAGGGTTCCGTCCTTCAAGCCTGTATACACACATACACAGACACACACACACACATCCCTCCCAACTGCAAGTCCAGGTTCTCACCTGTGTCTCTGACCAACTGGCTAAGTCTGAGGTGCCCATCTCCCCCTCATCAGGTTTGACTGATCTGCTTAGAGCAGCTCGTAGAACTCAGGAAAACATTCTACCTACTAATTACCAGTTTATTAGAAAAGGATGTAACTTAGGAACAGCCAGAGAGAAGAGGGGCATAGGGACAGGGATGTTAAGAAGGGGCACAGAGCTTCCATACCCTCTCTGGACACATGAAGCTCCCAGCAACTCCACTGTTCACCAGCCCAGAAGTCCTCTGGACCCTACCCTTTTAGGTTTTTATAGAGTTTTCATTACACAACCAGGGTTATTAAATCATTGGCCATTGATGATTGATCTCTATCTCCACTCCCCAGGCTGGGGGGGGGGGTAGGAAATGGGAGTGTGGATGGTAATTCCAGCCGTCTCATCATGATTGGTTTTCCTGGCAACCAGGCCGGGTTCTTACATGACCCAGGGGCTTTCCAAAAGCCACCTCATTAACATAAAGTTAGGTGTGGTCGGAAGGCACTTGTTACAAATAACAAAAGACAACTTTATCACTCTAACTACTTAGGAAATTCCAAGGGTTTAGGAACCCTGGGAGGCATGGAGGGACACCAGCATTATTTCTTAAAAATCACAGCATCACAGCTGGAATTTTGCCAGCCTTTGTCCTGAGCCCACTTCTCTATCAGTCAATAAAAAAAATATAAACATAAATTGATTATGTTACTCCATTTTGTCATCTTTCACACTTTATATATTTTTTAAAGATTTTATTTATTTGAGAGAGAGTGCGCACACAACTGGGGGGAGGGGCAGAGGAAGAGGGAGAAGCAGACTCCCCACCGAGGAGGGAGCCCGATGTAGGGTTCAATCCCAGGACCCGAGGCTCACGACCTGAGCCAAAGGCAGATGCCTAACCGACTGAGCCATCCAGGCGCTCCCTTTCACACTTTAAATAAAATCTAACCCCCTTTTCATGACCTATAGGGCTATATAGTAGGCAAAATAATGCCCTCTCCCAAAGCTCTTGCCGTATACTGAATGTTTTCATTTCCCAAAAATTCACATGTTAAATCCTAATGCCCAGTGTCATGGTATTTGGAGGTGGGGCCTTTGGGGGTCTTAGATGATGAGAGAGGAGCCCTTATGAGTGGGATTAGCACTCTCGTAAGAGACCCCAGAGAGGGCACCTGGGTAGTTCAGTCAGTTAAATGTCTGCCTTCAGCTCAGGTCATGATCCCAGAGTCGTGGGATCGAATCCCGCATCAGGCTCCCTGCTCCACGGGGAGCCTGTTTCTCCCTCTGCTCTCTCTCTGTCTCTCATGAATAAATACATAAAATCTTTTAAAAAAAAAAAGAAAAGAAAAAGAGAAAAAGACCGCGGAGAGCTCCCTTGCCCCTTCCACCAATGTGAGGACACTGAGAAGACAACTATCTATGAACCAGGAAATGAGTTCTCACCAGACCAAACCTGTGAGCACTTTGAACTTGAACTTCTCAGCTTATACAACGGTAAGGAATACATTTCTGTTGTTGGTAAACCCACACAGTCTAAGGGATTTTATTTTTTTCTATTTTGGTATGGTATTTTTGTTACAGAAGCCCAAAGAGAGGAAGACAAATGCCCACGTCCTATTCCACAAATTTGTGAATATGTTACCTTATGTGGCAAAAAGGACTTCGCAGATGAGATTTAGTTAAACATCTTAAAATGGGGAGATTATTCTGGATTACCTGAATAGGCCCGATGTAACCACAAAGGTCTTTGTAAGAGGAAGGCAGAATGGTCCGAGCCCGAGAAGATGTTACCCAGCTGACTTTGAAGGTGGAAGAAGAAGTCACAAGCCAAGGAATGCAGGCACCTTTAGAAGCTGGGAAAGGCACTGGTGGAGTGCCCACAAGGAATGCAGTCCTGCCAACACCTTGATTTTTAGTTCGAAGAAACCCTCTTCAGACATCTGACCTCCAGAATTGTAAACTGTTCAAAGTTGCTAAGTGTGGTAATTACAGTAGTAATGAAAGAGAACTACCTCCATTCTGACCTCAGTCTGTACTTTTTAATTGATTAAGTTCTTTCCAGCTTATCTCTTAACTCAGACAAAAGACCACACAGGCAAGGCATCCCCAGATGTGAGCCACAATTACCCCCTCAAGCAACGAGGACTGCCCCGAGCCAGCAAGACCGGGGTGACTGACCCCAAGACTACGACTGATCTGACCTTCACTGCCCACCCACATGTACCCACCTGACCTTTGTCCCACATTTTCTTTCTATAAACCTAGAAGTAGTTTCAGCACCTTGGAGACAGTCTTTGAGACACCAGTCTGTGGTCTTCCCAGTGTGGGCCTCACGGAAATCCTTTCTCGTTTCACTACCACTTGTGTCTCTCTGCCTTTAGATTTTGTCAGTGGTGAGTGGCTGAACTTGATCTGTCTGGGACTCTGGAGCCAGGTGCTCTTGCGCTCCTGTGCCCTGGTTAGAATAAAAGTAAAACTAAGGGCACTCCATGATCTGGCCACTCATCACTTCAACCTTATAGTACTGTTTGTTCCCTCATTCACTGTGAGTTAGCCCAGTATCCAAGTACTTTCCTGCCTCAGGGCCTTTGCACTGTTCCCTTCGAATGTTACCTTTACAGAGAAGACGTCCTGGCCCAGCGTGTCAAGAGTAGACCTCCCTTTCGCACCCTCACTGTCACATCCTTGTTTATTTCTCTCCTAATACTTACCACAATATCTAAAGTGATTGTTTTGAGAAGGTGGTGGGGGGTGCCTGGATGGCTCAGTCTGTTAAACGTCAGACTCTTGGTTTTGGCTCGTGAGATCGAGCCCCATGTCAGGCTTTGCACTCTATGGGGAGTCTGCTTGGGATTCTCTCCCTCTCCTCCCCCACTCAGCTCGTGTGCTTCCTCTCTCTAAATAAAGTGATTGTGTTTCAGGCACCTGGCTGGCTCAGTCAGAAGAGCGTGTATCTCTTGATCTCGGAGTCATGAGCTGGAGTCTCACGTTGGGTATAGAGATTACTCAAAAAAAAAAAAAAGTGATTGTGTTTATTTTGATCTTGTTTACTTGCTCATTGAGGTCCTCCCGCATTGTCAGCTCTCAAGAGTAGGAACCATATCGCCTCGTTCATTGCTATGTTCCTGGCACCCAGAACAGTGCCCAGCCCATAGTAGACAAGGCTTAAGAAATACTTGCTAAATAATGAATGTGTATCAGATTGAATAAGGATTACTGGGTTTTTTTTTTAATTTATTTATTTGAGAGAGAGAGAGAGAGAGAGCTAGAGAGAGCATGATGGTGGGGAGGGGCAGAGGGAAAGGGAGAAGCAGACTCCCCGCTGAGCAGGGAGCCCAACGTGGGGCTCAATCTGAGGATCCCGGGATTCTGGCATCACAACCCAAGCCAAAGGCAGACGCCCACCTGACTGAGCCACCCAGGCGCCCGAAGGATTACTGTTTTAGTTCCAGCGCTGTGGTTAAAAGTAAATTCTTTTTCTGAGATGAGAGAGGCTTGAAATCTAGGCAGACTCACAACGTAGGTATAAAGCACAAGCAGATTTTTAATGTCATCATTTTCCAATACTGGGAAGAGAGGGGAAAACACCAAGCCAAAAAGGGAAGTGAAGGGTTGGAATGTCTTACCACCAGAGGAAGAGGAGGACGGGTGGAGTGAGGGCTGCCTCATCCATGAAGTACCATTCCTGTGGGCCCTGAAGACGCTATATTGACACTTTTCCTCATCACCACTGTGGATCAGCATGGGTATGACCACATCCTAGAGCTGGGTCTCCCTTCGACATCTGCAGTGCGAACTGGTATACCCAGAGGTTATTCACTGACAACTATTGTGGGGGGAGGAGCCAAGACCTTCTGTGAACCATGTTCTTTGAACTCCACTGGCTTTAATGTAGTAATGTGGGAGCTGACCAGAGGCAGCCTTTTTTTTTTTTTTTTAAGGAATGTAATTTTTTTTGAAGATACATTTGAGACAGAGAGAGCGCACACGTGTATGCATGAGCACGTGCACGAGGCGGGAGGGACAGAGAATCTCAAGCAGACTCCCCACTGAGCGTGGAGCCCCACACGGGACTCCTCACGAGACTGAGATTGTAACCCGAGCCGAAACCAAGAGTCAGTCACTTCACTGACTGGGCCCTCCAGGCACCTCTGGAGGCAGCCTTTTGAAAAGTATATTTACTACAGAATTATTCAATATAATAAAGGGTTGCCTAATATAATAGTATCTTCTCCACTTAGAATAAACCTCCCTGGGGCGCCTGGGTGGCACAGCGGTTGGGCGTCTGCCTTCGGCTCAGGGCGTGGTCCCGGCGATCTGGGATCGAGCCCCACATCAGGCTCTTCTGCTGTGAGCCTGCTTCTTCCCCTCCCACTCCCCCTGCTTGTGTTCCCTCTCTCGCTGGTTGTCTCTATCTCTGTCGAATAAATAAATAAAATCTTTAAAAAAAAAAAAAAAAAGAATAAACCTCCCTGTTAATACACCAGCCCCCAGCCACACATATTCTTCTGGGTATAGAAGCTGCTTTGAGTCAACAGGCTTGAG
Source organism: Ursus maritimus (assembly GCF_017311325.1). Taxonomy (NCBI): domain Eukaryota; kingdom Metazoa; phylum Chordata; class Mammalia; order Carnivora; family Ursidae; genus Ursus; species Ursus maritimus. Next base: position 15,859,624 of record NW_024425786.1, read on the forward strand.
CAATGGAATGTAGGGGGGGGGGGCGCAGTGACCCCCCTGCCTGAATACAGAAAGGCCCATCAGAGGACTCACGTCAAAACATCCATGGGCCCTAACTGACCAATGGGCTACTTAAACCAGGCACAGTCACCAATAAAGGGAAAAGGCCTTACCTCTTCACCTTTCCTCTTTAAAAACAGCCCCCAGCCGCTGCCTCAGTTGCACAGTCTCTCCTTTGCTCCCTTGTGGTGCATTTAATAAACTTCCGGCTCGTCTGTTCTGCCTCCAGCGAATTCTTTCACCTCCCTTGAATTCTTCAGCCGCCAGCGCGACCGGCTTCCACCTGATCAAGTCGCCGCACATTCGGGGTCCCCCATCCACTCGGGAGAGACACCACACTGGGTAGGGTAAAAGGCCACAGTGTCTTAACCCCTCGGCGGTGAGTGTGGCGGTTGCCTTCTCAGTATGAATGTTCCGTGTTCCTTCTCTTCCTCCTCAGCCACTACCTAGACCACTGCTGTGGACTGGATCTGGCATGATCCATTGACGAGAGTCGGACCCTCAAGTATCTGGAGAGTGAAGGACAGTGTGGGCTCTCTCTCTTTTTTTTTAAAGATTTATTTATTTGAGGCAAGCACAAGAGTGGGGCGGGGGCAGAGGGAGAGAGAGAATCTCAAGCAGACTCTGTGCTGAGCGTGGAGCCCAACATGGGGCTCGATCCCATGACCCTGAGAACATGACCTGAGCCCAAACCAAGAGTCAGATGCGTAGCCCAGGCGCCCCCAGTGTGCCCTCTGCTGTGGGTGGGAGCAAGGGGCATCAGGGTCAGGAAGCTCATAAGGGAGACCTCCCTTTCTGTGCAGACTCGTCCCCGAGGGTTGCTATATAATAAATGACTAAAGCTGGGCGTCTTCAAACGAGAAACTCACGCACCATTCTGGAGTCTGAAAGTCCAAAATCAAGCTACCTGCACAGCCATGCACCCCCCGCAGGCTCTGAGGAAGGCTTCCACCTGGCCTTTTCCATCTTCCGGCGGCTCCTGATGTTCCTTGGCTCTGCCTCCATCTTTCCTCTGTGTATGTCGCCGTGTGGCTTCTCCTCTTACAAGGACACTGGTCACTGAGGTTAGGGCTCACCCTAATCCAGTATCTCATCTAAAGTCCTGACATCTGGAAAACATCTTTTATCTAAATAGTCACATTCTGAGATTGGGGTGGGAGGGGCATGGAGTTTGCGTGGACACCACCCAACCCATTAGACTGTTTATAATCGTGCTCTCTGTGCTGTTCACACTCTTGCTCTGATTGGTTATGGGCAATTTAGCAAGCCCTAATATGTGGATCCTTACTACGATTACCTTACATGCTGGCTCTTGTCACCTCGCCACCGGACTGTAGGTTTTACGGAACTACATGAATATTTTGACACTGTTAGAGGTGTGAGCTGGCCCTCAGTGGGATGCAGGCAGCCTTTCACAGCTGGAATCCATTAGAAGCTGTGGCATGGGTGCCTGCCCGGCTCAGCTGCTGGAGCACGTGACTCCTGGTCTTGAGGTGCTGAGTTCAAGCCCCACGTTGAGGGTAGACTTTACTCAAAAAGATAAGAAGCTGCGTCCAGGACTGAGACATAATTTACAAACACATCTGCTCTAGAGTTCACACCCTGACTGTTAGTTACACTTATGCTTTACAACAGACCTGAATCAGTATCAGAATCATAGCAAACAAGCATATTCTTTAAGTATTTGATAGCATTGCAATGTATCCAATCCCCGCGGTTATATCAAGAGTCCCATAGGAATTCTACCAAACATTCAAAGAAGAAATAATACCTATTCTCCTAAAGCTATTTCAAAAAATAGAAACAGAAGGAAAGCTACCAAACTCATTTTATGAGGCCAATCCTGCTTCTTCCTCTCCCGCTCCCCCTGCTTGTGTTCCCTCTCTCACTGGCTGTCTCTCTCTGTGTCAAACAAATAAATAAAATCTCAAAAAAAAAAAGAGTCCCATAAAGTGTCCATGGCACAGAGTTTTGCCAAGCAGGAAGACAGAGACATAGCTCCATTCATTGCCTCTTTATTTTTTTTTAAGATTAAAAAAATTTTGGGGGGGTGGGGGTATACCTGAGTGGCTCAGTTAAGTGTCTGATTTCAGCTCGGGTCATGATCTCAGGATCCTGGGATCAAGCCCCACATCCGGCTCCCTGCTCAGCGGGGAGCCTGCTTCTCCCTCTCCCTCTGCCCCCCCCCCCTTGGGTAGTCTCTCTCTCTCTCAAATAAATAAATAAAATCTTAAAAAAAAATTTTTTTTATAAGTAGGCTCCATGCCTAGTGCAGAGCCCAAAACGGGACTTGAACTCACAACCCTGAGATCAAGACCTGAGCTCAGATCAAGGGTCAGATGCTTAACCAACTGAACCACACAGGCACCTCCTTTTTTTTTTTTAAGTGGTCTCTACACCCAGCATGGGCCTCAGACTCACAACCCTGAGATCCCAGAGCCACATGCTCTACTGACTGTACCAGCCCGGTGCCCCTAGAGGTCTGTATTTTGGCTGTTTGCATAGCTCGAGGGTGTCAGGATAGTTGGTTGTTATGTAATTTAGACAATTTATTCTGCCAGAACACTGTTCTGTTTTCTATTTATTTCACCCTAGGCTGGATTTAGGTGTTTCCTTAGTAACCCCGTTAAACTTTCTACCATTCCTGCTGCTGTAGGATTATGAGGCATCAGATTTTCTTCTTACTGGCCTAGACCCGTGGCCTTACTGTAAAGTTAGTTTCCTGGTTTGATTCTGTGGCCCCGGGGCGCGGTGGGGGGATTCCATCGATACTAGTAAGTGTCTGTATGTCTGGCACTGTGCCATTAGCACCTATGTAAACCCCAGTCCTGAGAAGTATCCGCCACAGCCATTTCTGGTCTCCTGGTGACCCAGTCATGGCTTCGGCATACTCTGTCCACCAGATTTTTCTTCTGCTAGCTCTTCAAATTGTGTGCCCTTCTTTTCTGTTGTCAACTGACCTAGAAAAGGCTGGCAGATTTGACAATGTTTTAGTATGTGCTGTTTCAGGACCACCTTTCTCCCTTCATCATTTCATTGATGGGTTTGTGCCCAACTGTCCATTTGTTTGGGGGCCCCATCTAGCTAGAATTCTGTCAATTAACCATTTTCGATGTTATATTCCCAGTTAATTTCTCTACTTTCTCATTGTATGTCGCTTCTTGAGTTTTACATTTCTAGGTGCTAAGACAGGATCCCTTGTTATTTATGACTGTCAGACCTGGTGTATATTGGTTTTCTCCACACTGATTGTCTGTTTATTAGACATTTATCTATTTTTCCATTTGGGGCACCGAATTATTAGGCCATTGGCTACTGCCCGTGGATCATATTTCGAGATAACTTCAGGATGTCCTTTGCGTAAGTTCTGACTTATTGGCCACTGTACTGACTTTGATTCATCATACTGAGCTGCCTTGTCCATCCCTCTGCCTGCCAGGGTTCCTCCTGTGGTTGCATTTAGGGCTGCTGCTTTCCACGGGATATCTTGCGGTATGAGCGGGGCACTCCCATTCTTGGGCCATCACATCACCCATGCCCTGGTGTCAGCTCAGACCAGAAGAGTGGCGGTCCAGGTCTTCCCCACCCCCTCTGCTCATGGGGCAAGTCTAGTAAAGGCTGAGACACTGCCTTCTCCATGGAGGACCCTGCTTTGCCCTTTCCCTTAGGTATCATTTCCATTGAGGTGAATAAGACCTCGTGTGACCCGCTTTGTTTGGTCAGCACTGAATCGAGCTCATACCAAGATGAGTTACTTGGTTCTTATTTTGGGGCTACCATTGGTCCCACCGTATCCTGTAATGCAAGGGTGGACTGCTGCCCCTTTCTTCTTTTTTTTTAATATTTTATTTTTAAGTAACCTTTACCCCCAATGTGGGGCTTGAACTCACAACCCTGAGACCAAGAGTCACATGTTCCCTGATGGAGACAGCCAGGCGCCCCACCCCCTTTTCTCTATTGGGCTAGTTTTCTGTATCAGAAAATGTCTTTGCCCAGTCGGCAGAAAGAGTGCTATGCCTGATTCTCAGAATCTAACCCAGAGTGACCCGTCAGCAAGACCATGAGTCATGGAAATCTCTTGTTTTCTTTGGTGGTACAGGTGCTCAGGATAATGATGCCACGTGGCCCTCTCTAGTTCATCTAAGGACGTGTGTTGTTTGAGCCTTGTGGAAAGTCTTAGGCTTTTCCCCCTAGTGATCTGATATATTGTAAAAGATTATTTAACATGGAGTCTGTTTTCCCCAATAGCCAAATGATCCTATCAATTTTAGGGTCTCTCTTTTTTTTTAATCCTAGGCTATGTCCTTTATGTATTCATTAATTGACTCTGGTGAGGTGCTCCCTCTAATGACTAGAATTTACCTACAGTGTGAACTAAGATACTCTTTTTTTTTTATTATTCATTTGAGAGACAGAGAGAGCGCAAGAGCAAGAGTAGGGGGAGGGGCAGAGGGAGAGGGAGACTCAGACTCCCTGCGGAGCAGGGTGACTAACACGAGGGGCTCAATCCCAGGACCCGGGGACCACGACCCGAGCTGAAGGCAGACGCTTAACCGACTGACCACCCAGGCGCCCCTAAGATACTCTTTTTTACAATTTTATGGTGGGCAACTGTCCATTCTTTTATTTCTAAGTATCTTATGATTTTATCCGTTCAACTTATTGTATGTTTTCTATCTGTCCCTCTAATTATAATATCATGTTTGTAGTAATGTATAAGGGAGTTAAACACTCTCAAATCCCTGCAAGTACAAGGCTATTTATATGTCTCTGGACTCGCTTCTGAAACGTCTATCATTTTCTTTGCCAAGTGATCTGGTGATCTGGACGTATTGGTATTGCAAAAAAACATGTCACTAGAACCTGTGGAAGACATGTGTTTTCTTGGATATGCAGAGCTCTTTCCTGGGACTTCTAATGTGTTAGATGAGGGCTCGCCATACATTTTATTTTGTAATCTTGTACATTTTAATTTTGCACATTATATTTCATTTTTATTTCTGTTTCAGCTGTCAGTATGCATCTTCCCTCTGGCCACACTGATGACTTACAGGGGTTCAAGTCCACCTATTTATGCCTTCTTTTCGAATCCTGTAACAATGATTGTGACCTCACTGCTTCATCCTTGAGTTCTGTATTGCAGAGTATGAATAATATATGGGGGTATAATATGGGTAACCAAAAGAGAAGAACTACCTCTTTGCATGACTCGATATTGAGGAAGGTTGCTTGACACTGTAGTCATGGAATGAACACGGATTTGGATGTCAGAAAGACCCTGAGTTCTGTCTCTTGGCTGGGTATTGAACCTGAACACCAGGTTGGCTTGAGGAGACTTGCACCTGCTGTGACCAGAAGGGGGCACTGTCCCAGGTTGCCTGGTAAAAGGTACAAGGGTGGGCTCTCCCAAGCCTTCTTGACTCTTCTGCTGAGAACACTGTTGACCCTCTCTCCACCTGCTTAGGTCCCATTCAGACTTCAGATTTCAGCTCAGACAATTCCTCCTCTGGGATGCCAGGCTGCTTCTTTCTTTCTTCCTTTCTCTTTCTTTCTTTCTTTCTTCTTTCTTTTTTAAAAAGATTTTATGTATTTATTTGTCAGAGAGAGAGAGCACAAGCAGGGGGAGCGGCAGGCGGAGAGAGAAGCAGGCTCCCCGCTGAGCAGGGAGCCTGATGCGGGATTCAATCCCAGGACCCTGGGATCATGACCTAAGCCCAAGGCAGGCGCTTGACCAACAGAGCCACCCAGGTGTCCGTAAAATGAGGACGACCCTAATACCCACTTCGTGGCACTACTGTGAAGAATGAATGAATGGATACATGAAAACAATCCCTGGCAAATAGAAAGCATTGATAAATTATTATTAATAATAATTTTTGTTAGTAATAATGATCATTTATTCATTTTATTAATCCTTGCTAATTTTATTGTTCTCTGGCTTCTCTGCTCCGGCTGAGGCTGGCTTCGCCCTCTCTGTTCCCATAGCCCTGGCTCTCATGATGCTGAATTGTACTTCGCTTTGCTTGCCTGCTGCGCTCTGAGCTGCCTAGAGGCAGAAGTGTGTCCTTTACCGCTCTACACCGGCATCTAGTAGGACTCAAGGTCCTTGCCAGGAATCAAATTATGACTCAAGGGATGACGTAATAAGAAGAAAATTGGGGTCTGGAGCGCCAAGGGAACGGGCAGTCCTAGATCTACCTCCTGCTTCCTGGGCTGCTCTGAACAAGTCCCTTCATCTCTCTGGATTTGGGCTTCTCGTCTATAAAAGGAGATGGTTATAGCCTCCGGGCTTTTCTGGAGTGAAGGTGTTCAAGGCCCCAGGCTTGGAATTGGCATCAATGAACAGTTATTTGCTAGTAGCTTATCAGACTGTCAGTTGCAGGAAAGAATGACAGAGGAGATGTGACATCCTCCGTGCAGAAGCAATCAGCCTATATTCCAGACTCAGAGCGGGTCTGGGGGAAAGAGCCCTTAGAGATGATCCAGGCTTGCTGACCCACTGGACAGAAAAAGTAGGACACAGCAATTGGGCAGGAAAACTGTCCTTTTCTATAGTTCCCTGGACGTGTAGGGAAGACATCTAGGACTCAGACCTGAAATGCCCAGCCCCTGGCTTCCAGATGGAGGTGCCACCATAGCTGGCCTCTAAGCTGAGGGGCATCCCACTGCCACCCAGCAGCTGTTTCTAGGATGCACAGCGCCGTTCCTCATCCTCGTATTGGCTTTGACTGCCCCCTAGGGGCCATTTTCTCCAGACCCATGCTGCCAGCTGCATTCCTCCAGGAAAAGGATTGGGGCCACCATGTGGCTTTACATACCATCCACATGCCAACTGCTCCCCAAATTATATCCCCAGCCCACACTTCCCCCCCGAACTCCAGACTTGGAGATCCAACTGCCACTTGTCATCTCCCCTGGGAAGTCTAACGATCATCTCCATCAGAATGTGTCCAAAGCTGAGATCCTCACCCACCCCCATCCCAGTTATGGCAACGCCATCCTTCCAGATGCCAGGCTGAAACCCAGGGTGCCATCCTTGACTCCTCTTTCCTTCACACCAAGTCCAACCTGTCAGCAAATCCTACTGGCTGCACCCTCAAAATATGTCCAGAATCTGACCACCTCTTGCCATCCTAGTCCAGGCTACCATCATTTCTAGAATTATTAAAATAGTTTCCTCTCTGGTTCATTTGGCCCTGCCCAGCGGCTCTTGTCTCAGCTGGAGAAAAAGCCAAAGTCCTTACAAGGACCACTAAGGGCCTTACTGAGCTAACTCATCTCCTATCATTCTCCCTGTCACTGCGTTCCCTCCCTGCCGTTGTCGCTAGTGCCAGGCATGCTCCTGCCTCAGGGCCTTTGCACTTGCTCTTCCCCCTTCTTTCAAATAACTACATGGCTGGCTCCCTCATTTCCTTCAGACCTTCACTCAAAAGATGCTTCTCCATGAGACCTTCCCAGGATATCTTATCAAAATTTCAGCAGCTCTCTGACATTTCACATCTCCCCACCTTGCTTTATGTTTTTTCTTCTTAATATTTATCACTATTCAGGGATGGGGAACTGCGTGATAGACATTAAGGAGGGCACGTGATGTCATGAGCACTGGGTGTTATATAAGACTGATGACTCACTGACCTCTACCTCTGAAAACAATAATACATTATATGTTAATTGAATTTAAATAAAAATAAATTTTAAAAATTAATAAAATCAGGAACAACACAGGCTAAAAAATATTTATCACTATTCAATACACTACACATTTTGCTCATTTATTCTCTGTTGGAATGTAAGTTCCATACGAGTAGTGCTGTTCATTTTGTTCCCTGAAATATCTCCAATGCCTGTAACAGAGGTTAGTGATATTTGAAAAAGGAAATGATATCCTTCTTTTATTTAAAAAAATTTTTTAAAGCTTTCTTATAAAATAATTACTTATTTATTTAAAATTTTAAAAAAAATATTTGAGAGAGTGTGTAGAGGGAAAGGGAGAAGCAGGCTCCCCACTGAGCAGAGAGCCTGATGTGGGACTCGAGCCCAGGACCCTGAGAGCATGACCTGAGCCGAAGGCAGATGCTTAACTGACTGAGCCACCCAGGTGCCCCTAAAAATAAAATCTTAAAAAAAAAAAGGATTGTTGTCAAACTTGGGATAACCTCTATCAAGCGTCTTACATAGGTGAGCTATGAGGTTCGGAAGGATTTTCCAGAGTAGCTTCCGGCTTCGTACATTGCAAACCTTATTTCTCCTCCAACATGCTCCCAGCAGGCGGGCCAGGGGTGACAAGGGTCTCTGCTTCTGCACCTTCACGGCACAAGAGCAGGGAGGACAGCACAACGGGCTTGAGGAATATTCCCGGAAGCGTTTTGGAGCATCCAGAAATAGTAAAACCAGACCCGAAACAGCCAGAACCCCATTCACGTATCCTCCCAAACCCAAACCAACCCTCCTTTAGCGAGCAAGATTGCAAACACGCCCGTGGCACTGAAGCGAGGTGTGACGGAGCAGACGGGGTGGAAAGAGACAGTGGTCTGACCGTGGTTAGAAAGTCTCACTTTTGCAAATTTTATAAAGACATATAACGCCATGCAAGTACTGTGTCCTAAAGCTTAATCTTCACAGGCTTCCTGGTAAATCAGCTCCCGCGGAAGCCCACTCGGGTCCTCTTGAGCCCCCAGGCCTAGCCTCGGGCGGCATACAGAGCAGCTCGAATGTCGGCTCTGGCAGGGACAGCCGTTAGACAGCTTTGGGCCTGGCGGCTGTTTCTTTGCTTTTGTTTCATAGAGAGGAAGAGAGAGAGACAGAGAGCCCGAGCCCACAAGTGGGGGGAGGGGCAGAGGGAGAGGGTCAAGCAGACCCCGTGCTGAGAGTGGAGCCCGACACGGGACTCGATCTCATGACCCTGAGATCATGACCTGAGCCAAAACCAAGAGGGAGACGCTTAACCAAATGAGTCACCCAGGTGCCCCAGGGCCACTGGTTTCAACCTTCCCATAGAGTCTTGGGACTCTGAGGTGGTGTCTCAAAGGCTACAAGTGGGGACTTCTTGAAACAGGGTGCACTTCTGTTTAAATAATAATGACGTTAGGCGCCATCATCCAGTCTAGCACGCACTTGGCCCTTTACTACGTGACAGACACTATTCTAAGTATACCACTCGTATCAAGCGACTCAATCCTTACAACGAACCTATGAAGTGGGAACTATCATTTATATATTAAAGGTTCCATGTAGAGGCACCTGGGTGACTCAGTCGATTAAGGGTCTGCCTTTGGCTCAGGTCATGATCTCAGGGTCCTGGGATCAAACCCCACGTCAAGCTCAGTCATGATCTCGGGGTCCTGAGATGGAGCCCCACTTTGGGCTCCCTGCTCAACAGGGCTCTCCCTCTGCCCCTCTCCCCTGCTCAGACACGTGCTTGCTCTCAAATAAATAAATAAAATCTTTTTAACAAGGTTCCATGTAGGGGCGCCTGGGTAGCGCAGTCGTTAAGCGTTTGCCTTCGGCTCAGGGCGTGATCCCGGCGTTCTGGGATCGAGCCCCACATCAGGCTCTTTCGCTATGAGCCTGCTTCTTCCTCTCCCACTCCCCCTGCTTGTGTTCCCTCTTTCGCTGGCTGTCTCTTTGTCAAATAAATAAATAAATCTTTAAAAAAAAATGTTCCATGTAAGAAAACTTTAGAAAAAAATTTTCTTTTAAAAAAAATATTTAATTTTAAGTAATCCCTATACCCAATGTGGGGTTCAAACCCACGATCCCGAGATCAAGAGTCACATGCTCCACTGACTGAGCCAGCCCTGTGCCCCATGAAAAACATTGGTCTAATAACAAGGTTTGGAAAAGCCTAAAACGGTCCAAGCCCTTTCTTTTATACATGGGGAAGTTGAATCCAGCAAAAGAGAGGTCATGTGCTCAATACTACACATTTATTCTTATTTTCTGGATGCCTGCCCTGTGCCATTTAGTGGGGCCAATAGATAATACACACAAGACATCAGTTAGCCAAGTAATTTGAGTGAGTGCTGAGATAATAAATTCGGGGAGATGTGACTGAGTGACAAGGAGGGAGAGCGCCATTGCAGACTGAGAGGTGGTCTGGGAAGTGTGGTCTGAGGAGGTGACATGTGAGCCAAAACCTGAGTGACCTGAAAAAGCCAGCCACAGAATGACATGGGAGAAGAGCATTCCAAGTGGAGGGAACTGTGAGTGCAAAGGCCCTGGGGTAGGAACTCCTGGTCCAGTGCTTCTTCGCCACTTGCTGCCTCTTTAGGGCCCTCAGAGTTGCCCTTTGATGTCCTGGGCCTCCGAGAGCTGCTGCTCCCTGGATAAGTTGACACCTTAGAGCTGAGCTGGAGGTGAACCGGATCTGAGTTTCCTGGTTCCTGTCTGGCAGGAACGGACATCTTCCCCGCCTTCTTTCCCCAGGCTCCAGCCTCAGCCCCAAATCTCCTGTCCGCTGAGCGGACATCTTCCCCGCCTTCTTTCCCCAGGCTCCAGCCTCAGCCCCAAATCTCCATGGCAACCCTAGACACAATCCTGATCGAAGAAGGATCTGGAGCACAAAGATCACTATAAAGAGACCAGAGGGCTGGTGGGCTTGCTCTTTGTGTCCTGCCAGCCTGTCTGCCAGCCCCCACACCCTAGTCTCCCCAAGGACCCCAAACTGAGGATTCTGCACGTCTGTCCCATTGCTGGGCCCAGCAGGGCCTGGATGGAGGCCCATCTTGCGCAGCTGCCCCAAACGCTGCTTCTGCTGGGGGCGGCTGCCCTGGCGGCGTCTGCTCTGGAGACAGGTGAGCCCGAGGGGGCTTGGCGGGGGTGCGCAGGAGAGGCGGGTCCTACCACCCTTTGAGACAGTTTCCCCATGATGGGCTGGGACCCCTTGACTTGGAGGAGGCTGGGAAGCCTTGTGCCTGGTCTTGTTTGGTACCCCAAAACCCCCTGGGAGGCTGGAGCTCCAAGTCACCCAGAAACAGGGGTCTGGCGTGTGCATGTCGGGGGGGGGGGCAGTGGACATAACCGTGGGCTTTGGGGTCAGACAGTCTGTGTCCACACTCTCAGCTATATCACTGCTTCACGTCTCAGGGTCTGTTTCTTCAGCAGCAAAGTGGGAATAAGGGCCCTTGCTCCTTAAGGGACTATTATTACTGTGCATGTAAGATGAGATACATGTGTAAGATATTTAGCGCCTGGCACATAGAAGATGCTCAATTCATTCACTCTCCAAACCTCCCTCCTCCCCCGTGGGCCTCCAGGGCAGGTTCTGGCTTTACTAGGTCTATGCAGATTTGAGAAAATGCTCCCACATCCCAAGCCCTGATGGTGAATTTCTTCCCCAAAGACCCACATTCTGGCTGGTCCCTTAGACCCACAGGTGCCCCTACCATGCACCAGAAAAGCCAAATCCTCTTCTCCATCCTTACAAAAATCAGAGCTAGTTTATTTACACATTATCTCATTCAATCCTCACAACAACTCTGTAGCAGTGAGGATATTTCGGAATGTAAGTAACAGATACCAAACTAACAGAGCTTAACCCATAAGGACATTTGTTATTTCACTTAAGAAGAGTGGCCATAGATGATTCCAGAAATGGTTAATTTAGCAGCTCAACCATGTCAATGGTTTCCATGATGCTCATGACCTCATCCTTGCAAAATGGCTGCTACGGTGCCGGCCATTACATCCTCAATCAACCACTTTCAAAAGCAGGAAGAAAGAAGCTCCTCATCACACCGCTCTCCCTTTTCTTTTTTTTTCTCTTTAATCAGAGAGGAAAACCTTTCCCAGGAGCCCTCAGCAAACCTCTTCAATCTCATTGGCCAGAATCAGGTCGCATGCCAATCCCTAAATCCCACAAATAGAATTAGAATTACAAAGCTTGGTTGAGGCCAATGACCAGAGGGCTGGTAGGGGCTCCCCCGCAGCTGAGAGATATAAGGGTTCTTTAGCAAGGAGCAACAGGGAAAGGCTGTGGGGTGGGCAGGTGCCTGGTTGAGTCTTACCATCCTCAGAGAAGACACTAAAAATAGCTAACGCTTCTGTGACAGTCATTAAATGCACAGCACTGTCCTAAGCACTGAGCCTTACCTGCCCACAATCCTTGAGTTTCAATTCCAAAATGTGAAAAGTTCTGAAAACCAAAATTCCTTAACTAATTTACTGGCAACACCTGACTTGAACTGAAAGGAGGCCGTTTCTTGTCTTTATTTGTCCTGCTTAGGGTTATGTCTGTAGACTTGCTCTAGAAAGTGTGTGTGATCACGGAGGACTGCAACATTATCTCCTATATTAGCCACGGTATTTTCTAAAATCTGGAAAATTCTGAAACACATCCTAGAGTTTTTGAGTAAGAGATTGAGGCCCTGAATTAAATTATTCAACCCTCACAAAAATTCTGAGATTGGGCAATCCTTCCATTTTACCCGGGAGGCACCCGAGGCTCAGAGAGGGTGAGCGACTTACCTGGGGTCACACAGCGGGCAGGGCTCGGAACCGGGCCGCGCGGTTCCAGGGTCCGTGCTTTTCCCTGCAGCCGACCTGGTGGACCTCTGCGGGCAGACGTGGCAGGGGGCCGGGCTGCTGCTGCGCTCGCACGCCGCCTCGCGCAAGTTCTATTTCGCGACCCCGGACACCGACTGCGGGCTCTGGATGCGGGCGGCGGCCGCCGGCGACAGGATCCGCTTCCAGTTCCGCTTCTTCCTGGTCTACAGTCTGGCCTTGGCGGCCCGGGCGCCCCAAGGGTCCCCAGCGCCCAACGCCTCCTCCCCGGAGCCCGCCGACCCGTGCGCCCCCGGGTCCTACCTGCAGTTCTACGAGGGCCCGCCGGGGGCGCCGCGGCCCCTGGGGGCCCCTCTCTGCGGCCTCACCATCCCCGCCCCGGTGGCGTCCTCCGGGCCCTTCCTGGGCCTCCGCCTGCTCACGAGAGGCCGGCAGCCCCGCGTGGACTTCGTGGGCGAGGCCACCTCTTTCCGGCTGGGTGGGTGGGGGCTGTTGGCCGGGACCGGGGGCCCCCAAGCCGGGGGCAGCTGCGGGCCTGGGGTCACTGGTGTGGCACCTGCAGCGCGAGAGGATGGAGGGGCTGGGGCCTGGGCGCGGGGGGCGGGGGGACGGGACTGGCTCCGGGCTGAGCTCGGTCCCAGGGGGGCCATTCGGGACCCCAGAGCCAACCTCATAAATCTGACTCCCAGGGCCGCGTGTGGCAGCCCCCCTACCAGTGCCTGATGCACGCCCGCACACACTCACCCGTTCCCAACTCCCACTCCCACACACTGCCACACCTGACACCCGACAGCACACTCACCCTGCACCCTCATTCTCGGGACCCCAACACTCCCACACCTCACGTCTCAACACCCACGCCCACTACGCATACCGCACACACCCTGCACACTCATTCACACCACCCCACACTCCCACACTCACACCCAGCGGCCCCAACATCCTGCACATTAACTCACGCGACCCCCCCCACTCACACACCTCACACCCAACACCCGCGCTCACACACTGTGCACACTCTTTCACATGACCCCACACTCACACGACTGACCCCTGCTCACACATCTCATGCCTCAACACCCCCACACACTGGACACACCCCACACACCGTGCACACTCCTTCACGTGACCCCACACTCACACACGTCGTACCCCAACACCCACACTCACACCCTGCACACAGTCACACAACCCCACACTCACACACACTGTATGTGCCTACAACCCACAACTTCGTGTTCACTTACACACCTCACACACCCACGCCCCTCACACACTGCACACGCACGCACGGTCCACATCACACACCTCGTCCACAGGCAGTACTGCTTTGCACACTGAGATACAATGCACGCACTCTCAAGTTCACACGCGGCTCTTCCGTCCCGGCCCAGCCTCTGATCGCAGAGGGGCCCAGCGAGGACTCTTGGGGAAGGGCCAGCCAGGGAAGGGAACTGATCCTAGTAATTCGGGAGCGTTTCTTAAGCTTCGCCTTCGCGCTCCGCATGCCAGATCTGTCTGCTCCTCGCAGGCGCACCGCTCGGGTCTTCTCGCCCTCGGATTGCTGGATGGGAAACGGCTCGGGGAGGGTAGGTAAGGCTCCCAGGCCTCCCTGCTTACAAGTGGAGCAGCGGGATTTTAGCGGCTCTTGTTCCAATTGAGTTCCAGGCTTTAGCCCCCGCAGGCGCCCCCAGGCTTGGAGACACTCCCCTGTGTCGCAGTGGAGGCTGTGTCCGGTGATGGAGAGCAGGCGAGCTGCCAAAACCCAGAAGACTCCAGAAGCACAGAGAAGCTTTATTGCCAACGCTGGCAAGCTATCCAGGCTGGGGACTTAAACGTGGGATTGCGAGCACTTGGAGACTAGAGCGCGGGGCTGTCTGCAGGCCGGCGCAGGCTCACCAGGAGCTAGACTTCAACGTGCCAGGCCCTGGACAGCCCTTGAACACTGAGCTGGGTTGGCAGAGCTCCTGGGCCGCTTCATGGTCTCTTTAGACAAGGTCCACCTTCTTCTCTCCTGGCCTGGTGCCTCGTCTGAATTTTGGATTTTATTTTTTTAATTAAAAGAATTTATTTTTACTTGTTTTGGGGGGAGAGAGGGAGAGCGTGTGTGCATGAGCAAGAGCAGGGGTGGGAGGGAGGGGCAGGGAGAAAATCTTAAGCAGGCTCCAGGCCCAGCTCAGAGCCCGTTGTGGGGCTCGATCTCACGACCCTGAGATCATGACCTGAGCCAAAATCAACAGTTCGATGCTTAACCGACTGAGCCACCCAGGTGCCCCTGAATTTTGGATTTTAGATTCTTTCTCTCTTCCCCTTTAGTCTCTGGCTCTGGGAGGAACTGTATGAAATTTGGACACTAAATCCTTAGGGCCAAGACTGGTGGTGCCTGGGGTCTCCTTTCTGGTTCCTGTAGGCTGTAGCCCGCCAGGGGCCCATGACGTTTTGCAAACAGCTCTCCCTGGCTGATGAATTAACCCCTCTCTCCCTGTCTTTCTTTCTTGCTCCCTCCCTTTCTCCCTGTGGCCTTGCCTGCTTGCAAGGTGCAGCTGTCAGCCAGGGAGCTGGGGATGTTGCCGCTGCTCTGTGTTAGCAGGACTGGACTCCCGACAGAAGGAGGCAGTGGCGAAGCCCTATCGCAGCTCTGGCTTCTTTAGATCAGTTTTGTCATTTGAGTGAAGAAAGGTTCATCCTCAGGCCACACGCAGTCCCCATCACTCACACCAGCAGGCACAGCCTGCCTGCTTCATGCACACCTACCTCGACACCCGCATACGACTGCCCGCGCACAACCCTACTTCTGGTCGTGTTTCCTCTCACATTCACTCTTACACCTGCATACCTCTACATACTCTTCATTTTCATTTGTAGACAAAAGAAACCCAACTCAAGTTGGTTTAGCCAAAGAATGGGGAGGGACTACTATAACTGGGATTTTAAGGTGTGGGTTCAGGTATAGCTGGATCCAGCAGTTCAAGTAGTGACACCTGGGCTCTGTCTCCTTGTTCTCTGTCTTCGCATTATGGGCGTATGTTTGGCCTCCATCTCAGACCACTTCCCTCCCTCCCTTCCTCCCTCCCTCCTTTCCTTCCTTCTTTCGTTCCTTCCATCCTTCCTTTTTTCTTTCTTTCTGATTTTATTTATTTGAGAGAGAGAGAGAGAGAGAGAGAGAGAGAGAGAACACAAGCAGGTGGAGAGGGAGAAGCAGACTCCCCACTGAGCAGGGAGCCCAATGCAGGGCTCAATCCCAGGACCCTGGGATCATAACCTGAGCCGGAGGTAGATGCTTAACGGACTGAGCCCTTCAGGCGCCCCCCCAGGCAGCTTCTCTTTCTACCCGGCAGCAAGATGACCCTGCAGCTCCAAGTCCATGGTCACCATCATAGCTCTAACCTCAACAAAATAGAGAGCGAGCAACTTTTCTTATGGTCCTAGCAAAAGTCCCAGGGCCAAATCTGATTAGTCATGTGGGTCATGTGTCCATTTCTGTGGCCAGGAAATGGAACGCTTTGATTCCCACGCCCACCCCTGAATCAGGGTGTTGGGCAACCCCACCTGCACCAGCTTTTCTCCACAGAATGGGATCCTGGGTAAGTCAACCTCTCTGCACACCCTGCGCATCAAGTCATACAATTCGTTTACCTGCGTGCGTATTCATTCATTTAACGAATGTTTCGGGAGCACCCGCAGTGTGCCAGGGGCTGTTCTAGGCTCCAGGGAGACAGCCATGGACAGAGGAAAAGCCCCCGCCCTCTCTGAGCTGACATTACGATGGGAGAGACAGACCATAAACAAATCATCAAGTGAATCCATGTTCTGCCAGGGTGAGGAGTGCTGCAGAGGGATGGAAATCAGGACAAGGAGGACCAGAACGCTCGTGGGGGGGTGGCGTGCCGTTCGCACGTGGAGCTCAGGGGCCCCCCGTCAGGTAACATTTGGGTGTGGACCTGAAGGGAGTGAGCCATGCAGTTACTTTGAGGACAGAAGGCCAGGCAGGGCCGACGGCAGTGGCACACCATGAGCGAGGATTTGCTGGGAGTGGGCGGGTTCGCTGGGACACTGGAGATACACGCTCACCCCCGCTGTCTGCCAGTGTTTATGAGCGCGGGACTGGATTCCTCCTCTGCTCCTTTGATGCAAGCTGTGTAGCCTTGGCCAAGGGACCTAAGCTCTCTGTGCCTGTCTTCTGATCTCTGAAATGGGGGTAGTAACCGTGTGTATCGCATAGGGTTATCGTGAGAACTTCAGGAGCTGGGGTGTGAGTGGAGTGCTTAGAGCCATTGCCCAGCGCAGGATAGGGACTCAGTAAATGTCAGCCGTCAGCGTCAGCCTGATGACCATACACCTGTCCCCCATGAAACACCACGCGTGCTTTCATCTGCACGCACACGGAAGCAGCACTCTGCGGCTCGCGGCTCCCACGTTCCCTCACGATAGGGCTATGCATCCCTGTGTGTCACGGGCTGGCTCAGGGTCCTCATCTCATGCCTCCCTTCCCGGCCCCAGGAGCCTGTGGTGCCTATTTCCGCTGTCAGAATGGCAGGTGCATTCCCCCGAGCCTGGTGTGCGATCGCTGGGGTGTGGACAACTGCGGTGACGGTAGTGACCTGGCTTCCTGGCCACCAGCAGACTGCAGAGGTCAGTGATGGGTGAGGCCCGGCCGTGCTGAGCAGCTAGGAGGGAAACTGGGGCTAACTCCCAAGGCAGGACCTCCGGGCGGGGGCGGGGGGTGCGGAGGCAGGGGCATGGCGGGAGAGAATAAGGTGAAACAAAGGGGACTCTGTGTAGGCCGGACTATTCAAGGATCAGAGCAAGTTAGAGCCCGAATGATGCTGGAGATGATCTAATCCAGCTGCTTCCAAATGATACTTCAGGGGTAGAAGTTTTCTTAAGTGGAACTTCGCAGAGGACCAAGACATCAAAAGGAGAAATGCTCTATTTAAGTGGACCCTGAGGCCCAGGCCCTGGCTGATGGATGTCCTACCAAGGGACCTGAGTTGGACCTTCAAGACTTACTTTGGAAACCATTGTCCAGTCTGACTCCTACATTTTATGTATGGGGGAAACTGAGGCCTAGGGGAGGAGAAATGTTTTGCCCAAGGTCATAGAGTCAGGGAGTAGCATAACCAGAAATGACCTCTGTGGACAGGGGGGACCAAAATAGGCCACCCAGGAAGCTCCTTCCTGGGAATCTAAGATGCCACATCCTGCAAACAGGGCTGCCATGTACTGCTGAACAGGTTGTTTACTGCAAAAAAACACCTGGCTGAAGGGGCTGATAAACCTAACTTTTTGGAGTTGTCTTAAACTAAGTGAAATACCACAGGTAAAGGGCCCAGCATCCAGCACGGTGCTTGGTGCCCAGAGAATGCTCAGTACAGACACATTCTCCTTCTTGAGAAGTAGCAATATCAGTAAACCTCGGGCGCTGGAGCTGGACTGCATGAACTCAAGTCCTCCCCTTGCACTTCCTGTTCTGTGACCTGGGCAAGCGACTTCACCTCTCTGTGCCTCACTTCCCTTATGTGCGAAATGGAAATACTAATAGTAACAAAATCAGACAGGTTTGGGGAGGCTTCAATGAGCCCAAGTCAAGCCCTGGAAAGTTCTGTGTGTTCCTCTATTATTTCCCGCTGCAGGTCCCTCTCTGGTGCCCAGCCAGGCAGGGAGTACAGATGGCCCTGCGTCCAAGCCCCTGACGCTCTCCCCGGCTCTCAGCTCTGCAGAAACCCTCCAGATGGCTGCCCAGAGGACCCTCCTCGCAGGCCGGGCCCCTGAACAGCAGGATGCAGCAGCTCCTCCGGGAGGTAGATGGCTCTTGGTTCCCACCTGCTCCCACTCCTCCCACCAAGGTCATACGTGTCCCCCCCCACGTGACAGGGACAGGGCAGCAGGCCCAGGCTGGGGCCTGAGTGGGCTTTCCCTTTCTTTCTGCAGGTCCCCGATTCCGAGGCGTGGCGCTGGTCTCCTCGCTGGTCCTAGCCTCTGCTGGCCTCCTCGTGGGCCTCGTCTGGTGCTGCTGCTCGTCCCACTGGCTGGCCTGGCGGGCTGGTGCCCGCGGCCTCTGCCCCAGCTGCACCACCTGTTACGCGTGTCCTGGCCGGGTGGCTCCTGGGGGGCTGCAGCCCAGTGGGCCGGCCTTCCAGGGTCAGGGGGGACATCCCTAGAGGCTGCGGTTTCAGACACAGGAGGGCGGGCTCTGGGGTCAGACGGACTTAGGGTTCTCTACCCCATCCCCAGGAGGCCCACCTGACCTTGGACACGTCACCAAACCCTCAGACTCAGTCTGCTCCTCTCCTGCCTCATGGTCATCGTGAGGTACACGGGAGCTAAGCGGCCCCGCAGCTCGGGAGGCCGCTGGCACTCTGCTGGAACTGGGAGGGGCGGGGGGCGGGGGCCTTGCTCCACTCCCAGAACTCACCTGCCCGGCTTTGCCCCCCTCGGCCCCCTCAGGTGCCACCGAGTCCAGCCCCAGTCAGAGGCCCGGGAGACCACTCTGGCGGGGATAGCACCGTTTATTAAGAAAGATCAAGACAAAGACCACAGGAGGGTCCCTTCTAGGACACAGGGGCCAGGCGTCCTGACCCCACATCTGCGGGCTGCTGGTGGGGCGGGCACGTGCTCCCAGTTGGGCCCTCGGGCTCCCACAGATGGGGCAGGGCTGTCATGTCCCCTTCCTGTCCCTCCCAGTCATGAGTCCTGGCATCCCCCACCCAAGGCACTAACTCTTTTCAACCACCAGTGCCCTCTTCCCTCCATGTCCCCTGGGCCTTCACTTCCAGATCAGTGGAGGGATAGGGGCTGGTGTGGGCGGGGAGACCCTCTCAGTGCTGGGCTCTGCCTGTAGCAGCTCCTGGGAAGGGTTGGGGGAGAGTTTCCCTTGCCGCCCCGGAGGGCAGGGGCCCTGGGCGAGGTGTTGGGGGAGGGCGGGGATGGGGGGATGCAGGCCAGGAGGGCTTGGTGGGGGGGGGCTGCCAGGGGCAGGTGGCCCGGCTGGCTAGGCAGAGGTGAAAGAGGCAGGGACGTGGGCTGGCGGGGCGGGGTGGCCTGCCCAGGGGTGAGCTGCCTTTTGTTCCACAGTCGGACTAAAGGGCTTTCCCCACCCGGAGGAGGGTGGCAAAGGCAATTGCGACGCCCCCTGCTCCAGGGAGCTGGTGAGGCACCAGGCTGGGGGCTGCGGTTGGCTCTTGTAGGACTGAGGGCTGCCTGAGGGCTGCCGGACTGGACAGCCCAGCTCTGCGGGGCGAGGGGCTATCGGTGGTGACAGTTCTGAGCCCCCTCGGCCACCATGTCTGACCCCGAGTCCTGGCGGCCCTCTGAGGCACCGGCTCTCATCCCACCTGCCCCACCTACCACCCTGCGGCTTTGCCCGGGGGCGTTCGTGTGTGGGGGGTGGCGTGCCCACCCTCCAGTCCAGCCCAGGGCAGCAGCAGCAAAGCGTGGCATTGCCTCAGTTTCTTACAAAATATTCATCATAATAATATTAATAATATACTCGACATTGTGGGGCCGGGCTGCTGCCCGGGAGTCCGTCTGGGGCGGGCGGCTGCCTACGACGGGCAGGGGCGGGTGTTGGCTCCGGCCTGGGCGCGGTGCTGCAGGTCCAGCGGCTGCGGGGGCGGGGCACCGGGCCGGGCCGAGTGCAGCACCAGGTTCTTGATACAGCCCGTGATGCCCGAGGAGAACCGGCCCCCGGTCAGCGCGGTCACGTCGGGAGCTCCGCCTGCGGGGACGGGGGAGGACGGGGCCTGTCAGCTCCCGGAGCCCAGGGGCTGAGGAAGGCTGCATGTCCTAGCTCTGCAGGGGCCCCAGTCCCGCCCTTGCCCCGCACCGAGGCCCGAGACCGGGACTTACCGAGGTAGACGCTGCCTTTGGTGTTGACGGCCACGTTAGGGCCTGGCGACTGGCCGCTGACCAGCTCCTCGCCGTCCACCTGGATGGAGCCTCTCCGGCCCTCTCTGTTGGTGGAATGGGGGCGGGGCCCTCCCCATCAGTTCCAAGAGTCCCTCTCCTTTGCCGCAGAGATGCCAGACAGGAAAGCCTGCCCCTGCTCGCAGCTCTTTCCTTTCCCCACTGGATGAGATCTGGCCCCACAAACACGGCTTCCTAGCACCTCCCCCAGCTGTCACCCGTCCCCTTGGGTGCTTATCCCCCCGCCCCCCACAGTGTTCAGTCCCTCCCTGAAGTCTGTGTTCGGGCTGGTGGGCTCTCTGCCCACCCTGGCTTCCAGTTCTGTCTCCCAGAGCTCGGAGCCTGCCTCCCTGCACACGGGGGGCCGCGTCCCGTCCCACCTCAGAACTCTGCACCCCTCGCCCCAGGGCCCAGGCGGGCTCTCTTACCGCAGTGCGGTCACCCGATGCCACTCGCCATCGTCAATGGGGTCCTCAGAGACAAGGCGGGCCTCCCCGCTGCCCAGCTGGTAGCTGCAGTCACAGGCCCAGGACAGCGTGAGCGGGGCAGACGGTGCTGGTGTGTGGGGCTGGGGTGCCGGGGGCTGCAGCTTCTCATGGGAGGAGCCGTGGCACTGAGCAGAGGGGAAGCTCTGGAGGGGTGTGGGGGGCCAGGGATGGGGAGGAAGGGCCAGGTGCCCGGACCCACCTGAAGACAAGGTGCCCGTCCTGAAGCCCGAGACTGATGAAGTCCTTGCCACGGCCAGCCTCTCCCACGTCCTGCCAGGGAAGCACAGGGTCGCTGGGGTTCCCGGTCTGGACAGCTGAGGCCCCTCCCGCTGTGGCCTCCGCCCTCCTCGCTCTCACGGCCCTGGCCACCAGGAGGCTGGGGACCCTAAGGCCGGGCCGGACGCCCGCACTCACCACGCCCTGCCAGAGCAAGAGGCCGTTGGCCGTGCTGGTCCGAACCTCCAGCTCGATGGTCTCCGGCACCTCGGGCAGGCTGTGCGCGAGGAGTTAGAAGTTGCAGATTCCTGGTCCCCTCCCTGGACCCACCGGCTCCCCCACCACCCGTCTCACCTCCTGGAGAAGATGCGGCCAGGGAGGGCTAGGAAGCCGTCATCGTGGAAATAGGCTCCGTACTGTCCAGGGGCATCTGTGGGACGACGTGGGGGATGGTGAGGCCCCTGCCCGCCTGCACGGAGCGGCCACCGTACGGGCTCCAGGACCCCCACCTGCACCCCAACGTGTGCGCCTAGGGGGGCCCTGAGCCTGCAGTCTCCAGAGACCCCAGGGGGCTATGGACATAAGTCAGGGGCCTGTGAACTTGGACGGGGAGACACTGTCGCTCGACCTTCACTCACTTCTCACTGAAACGTAGCAGCTGCTTCCACTCTGCGTGGGGGCCGCAGACCCGAGGAGCCGAAGTGGGACCTGCACTTGTCACTAACACTTTTCCTTATCACGTGACATTGGTTACAGATGCTTCAGAGCTTCCCGAAATTGTGGGAGCCGTTAGGGCCACCACTCGATCTCATTACGTACTGTGTTCATACAAGCAGCTCGTATGTTACAAATCAGAACATTTTATAATATTTTCAGAACCTATTTCAGCACAATTGGTTCCCTTTGAAATCCTATGTATCTTATTTTATGTAGTCAGTGGGTCTAGATAGGGTGACCAATCGTCCCTATCGGCTGAGTCCTGTCCTGTTTTTAGCTCCTAAAGTTCACATCCCGAGAAACCCTTCAGTCCTGAGCAATCCGGGAGAGCTGGTCACCTAGGTCCGTGGCACATAAAATGTTCAGAGCCTTTGTGTTCCTGCTCTCCTACAGAGGTGAAGATAGGCTGGGGGGGGGGTGGTCTGTGAGTGACCTGCCCAGAAAGTGGGAAGCCAGCAATGGCAACCCAGACCTTTAGGCCCCAACGTCCACACTGTGTGTGGTTCCAGCATTGCTAGCCCTACCTGCTCAGACCCGTCCCACAGGCCAGTGCTGGTCCCTGCGGGCCTACAAGGTTAGGGGACACTTTGCCACCCTCCGCCCAGTGATGCGAACAGTGAACATTTCCCAAGCACCTACTACGTGCCAATCGACGTGAGGGGAGTGTCACAGCCAGCTGCAAGCATCCTTTCATTTAACTGGATCCTTACAATAATCCTATAGCTTAGACATAACGTTAACAAAGACTAACATTCTGTACCCACTGCAGACCAGATGTTGTTCTAAGCATTTTGAGTACGTTAATAATTGTATCCTGATGCAAACCTTTATCTAACCCTCGTGGAAGAATGTTACGTCTCTTTATTTCACACGTAAGGAAACTGAGGCCCAGAAGGGTAAGGGACTCACCCAAGGTTACACAGCTAATAGGTGGCGGGGCTAGGATTTGAATCCAGAGCCCATGCTCTTAGGCACTCTACCACTAACTCTCCTATCACATTAATGAGAAACGAGAAGATGGGTATCCATAAGCAGTTAGCCCAGCGTCTGCAAATGTTCAGTAAACACTGATTTTTTAAAAACGATCATTGCTTTTAAATAGACCGTGGAACCCCTGAGAAGGAAGGTCTTGCCTTGTTCATCACCTACTTCCTGCTTCCAGGCCGAGGACGGGCACCCAAGAGTTTGTTGACAGGATGTGTGAATATAGAGGAGGAAACTGAGGTCAGGGCGGCTCAAGGACTCACCCCGGGGCCACCTAGCCAGCTCAGGCAGCCCGTAAGTACAGGGCAGGACCCAGCTGTGTTGCTGGGCTCCTTCACTCTGCTCCTCCAAGCCCGGTGAGCCTCTCACGTGGCCTTGTCTTGCTCACAGGCCAGAACTAAGAGTGTGGGCTCCCTGGGAGAGGGGCTGAGATGGGAAACCAGGGAGGAGACAGGCCTCTCGCCACAGCAAGTACGTACCGTTGCCCCCACTGCCTTCCAGATGCCAGTCAGACTCGGCTGTGCCCTGTCCAGAGCCTAGGAGGAAAGGCGGGTGCAGTCGGTGGGCACAGACATTGTGGGTTCCGTGTGCCCCCTCCCAGGGCCCCGAGAGGGAGGTGGGGAGAAGCCAGGACAATTACCTTGTTGGCACCGGGGGCCAGAGAAGCCGGGGGGACAGAGGCAGCGGGTGCCCTGGCAGGTGCCCCCGTGCAGACAGGGCTCACGGAGCTGGCAGGGGTTCTCCTCGTGCTCACAGAGGTCTCCTGTGGGCCAGAGCGCAGTGAGCGGGTGTGGGCCAGAGCGGCTCGCTGACCACCCCACGCCCCCCCTCTCCGCCCCCGCTGGAGCCAGGCAGGCCCGCACACCTTTGAAGCCATCCGCACACAGGCACTGGAACTCGTACTCGCCGGCCGGCATGCACGTGGCGCCGTTCCGGCAAGGCTGGCGCTCACACGGGGAGCTGGTATAGCATTGCCCGATGCCCCGGCTGCCCAGGAAGCTGTAGGTGAGGTCCAGCCGCTTTCCGTTCACTGACACCTGTGGGCACAGGGACGCTGAGGGGCTCCGGGCATGCTGGGGGCAGAGGCCAAGGGGCCCAGCGCAGGGCAGGAGGCCGCGGAGGGTAGCTGGGAGCCTAAGTGGGAACATGAGTGGTGACGTGGGATTCCAGCACAGGCGAGGGAGGAACCTGCATGCCAGGGACGTCCAGCAGCGCGGTCACTCCTCGAAGGAGGTGTAATTCTCTCCGTTTCGCAGAGGAGGGAACCGGGCTCGACGGGAAGCTTTGGGCTCACCGCGGGGGTGTGGGTCAGGGGGGGTAGGGTCAGCTTGTCCTCTCCCTTCCCCTCCCCTGTTGGCCTCCGGAGCCTGCTCCTCACCTCGCCCACGCAGCCACGGAAGTGAGCGCTAACGTTGGTGGCGGGGGGCAGCCGCACGGAGGGCTCCACGCCCCCGAGGTAGAGGAGGGTGTGCAGGTTGAGGCCCTGGCTCTTGCCCGGCGAGGAGCGCAGCACGGGGGGTCTGCTGTTCACGCGCAAACTGCCGTCCTTGTTCAGACGCTCGGCAGACACTCGGTGCCAGTGGCCCAGGGCCAGCGGCTCGGGGCTCCGCAGCACAGCCAGCCCTGGGGAGGAGGCCAGACGGGGATGGCGCGTGCGGAGGCCCCCCCCCCCCCCCCCCCCCCCCC
>NW_024425786.1:15884169-15893646 GCF_017311325.1 Ursus maritimus
CCCCCCCCCCCCCCCCCCCCGCCCAGGGACTTGAGCCAGTAGGGTATTCCGGGAGGAGCCTGACAGAGGCCTAGGGGACTTGCCTAGAGTCACACATGCAGAGAAGGAACGTGAACGAACAGAGGACTTTGGTCTGTCTGACTTCTTTTTTTTTTTTTAAAGATTTTATTTATTTATTTGACAGAGAGACAGCCAGCGAGAGAGGGAACACAAGCAGGGGGAGTGGGAGAGGAAGAAGTAGGCCCCCAGCGGAGGAGCCTGATGTGGGGCTCGATCCCAGAACACCGGGATCACGCCCTGAGCCGAAGGCAGACCTTTAACGACTGCGCCACCCAGGCGCCCCGGTCTGTCTGACTTCTGAAGTTATTCCTCCAACCCTCCTCAGGGAGCCCAGGGGGGCGCAGAGCTTGGCACCTGGAGCCCATCTGCCTTTGGCGTCCCGTGCTCACCTGACCCTAACTCGTAGCGGAACTCCAGGTGGCCGCCGGCCATCGCCAGGGACACGAAGTCTTCCACAGGCCCGCTCTTGCCCCCGCTGAACACCAGGATGCCGTCGGGCGCCAGCGGCTTGAACTCAACGTCCAGGCGCAGCTCGTGGTGTGTGTTGGTGAGGGCGGGCAGTGCCAGGTAGGAGCCGGTGCCCGACATGGAGGGGGTGGTCACCGTCACACCTGCGGCAGCCACAGCTCAGCCAGGGGCAGTGGGGGTACCGGCGTCCCTGCCCGGCTCGCTGCAGACCCCGGGGCTCAGCAGCAGCTGATTCGTAGCTGCAGCCGCACAGGAGGCCCTGCCCTCGGGCACCACAGACCATGCTGGAAGGGTCTCCAGGAAGGGGGGGGTGCCCTTCACGGACCGTCATGGGAGAGATTCAGACCGGGGAGAGGCTTAGCCAGGTGACTTTGAGGCCCTCTGGCTCCGGACTCATGTAAGCATCCACAGGGCCCTTTGTGGTCTCAGAGTGTCACCGCCCAGCTTTCCCCGTCCCTCCCGGCCCCACTCACCTTCCTCACACCTCACCCCTGAGCGGCCCAGGTGGCAGCGGCAGGTGTAGCCTCGGCCATCAGGCCGGTTCACACAGGTGGCATCCGGCCCACAGGCCTCTGGGGGACACAAGGGCCAGAGAGAAGGACATTGAAGTGGCCTGGGAGAGGGTGGGGTCCTGATGTTTCAGCCCTACCTACTGCCACCTGAGGGCCTCGGCCAGCCTGGAAGGATTGCATCAGGGGACTGGGCAGGAGGAATGGATGACAGCAGGGTAGGGGGGCACCAAGGAGGCTGGGCGGGGGACAGCATGGGAGGGAAGTGCAAGAGTGATGGGGGAACAGTGTGGGGTGCTGGGTACCCGGGAGGCAGGTCACCGTTTGAGTGCCTTGGTGAGAGATGGGAAGGTGGTAGGTACTTGGGGTGTTGGGGGGGGTGGGTTGCCTGGCTGCAGTGACGGGGGTAGGATGAGTAGCTGGGCACCAGGGACGGGGTGAGAACTTGGGGAGCAGAGTGGGTGTTAGGGTGGCAGGGACGGAAGTCAGTATCTGGGAGGAGGGGCGAGTACTTACAGTGTGGTGAGTACGGTCAGCAGTGGGGTGGGTGGGTATGGAGGGGAGGCTACGGGCAGAGGCGAGCGCCCGGGGGTGGCGGCGATCAGAAGGGGGGGTCACACACCTGGGTGGCAGTGCAGGGCCTGGGAGTGCTCGCAGCGGCTCCCGGTGAAGCCGGCCGGGCAGACACACACATAACTGCTGCTCTCCGAATCCTGACACTGGCCCCCGTTCTGTGAAGCCGCCCCCGGAAGTCAGGCAGAGAACCCCCCGGCTCTCCCCCACTTCCCACGGGGCGGCCCCTGCAGTGAGGCGGCGCGTGCAGTGTGGGGTTACCTGGCACGGCCGGTCCCGGCAGGTGGGGCAGTGGGAGATGCCATGCGCAGTAAGGTTGAGGTCGTGGAAGACAATTTCCTCGCCCTGGATACGCAGCTCCCGGACACAGCCTGGGGCGGGGGGGCGGGAGCAGCCTCGATGGGGGGGGCGGTGCCAGGAGGCCTGCCCAGCCCCATCCCGCACCCCGCAGCGCTCGCCCAGGCTCCCAGGGGCTCTGCCAGCCAGCCAGCCAGCCAAGGCTTGGCCGGGCATGGGGGCCAGGGGGGGGCTCACCTACGAAGCCGCTGCTCAGCCCTGCCTTGGGGATGGCGCCGTAGTCAGGGTAGCCACCCAGGTAGAGCTCCTCGTTGAGGTCCAGGCCCTGGAACTTGCCCTGGGGAGTGGAGAAGCGGGGGGTGGCGGGCAGGGGCTGGGCAGAGGTGGGAAGGGGGCTGGAAACGGGGTGGGGGACTGGTGGGGCCTCACCTGAGAGGTCCCGTTGACTGGGGCCAGGCTGCCCACGATCAGGGAGCCCTGGGTAAGGCTGCGCAGCAGGGTCACGGTGTGGAACTGGCCCAGTGCCAGCGGGGTGGGGTGGCGGATGGTGGCCATGCCCGAGCCTGCGTCAAACCTGCTCCCCGGGGTGGAGCCAGGGCGGGAGAGAGCATAACGGGCTGGTCAGAAGGGCCGGGCAGGAGGCCCAGCCTGGGGAGAGGTAATGACACCGTTTCCTGCAGATCTGATCTAGTTCCTGTCCCTGCCTTGTCCTCCCACCCTATCACCCATGCCCAGCTCGCCCCATCCCTGCCCCTTCCCCAGATCCCCCCCTCGCCCCCCCCATCCCCAGAGCTTATCCAGAGCAGCCCCAGGGCGCTAACCGCCCTTGGCTCCATGGCCCTGGAGATCACCTTGCTGCTTTCTTCCTTTATGGCTGCTCTCCCCCAACCGCAGTATCTACCCCCCAAGGCCAGAACGTGATCTATCAGTGCCCGGCACAGAGTAGGTGTCCAGCAAATAGTTTTTGAGCCAGTGAATGAACGAGTCTGGTCTGCAGGAGCCCCACCCGGGAAAGAGGCCCCGGCATCACTGCGCATCTTGGCCGTGGGTCTGTGCAAGTCTGCGCGGCGGCCTCCTGCGCCTGGTCGACACACTGTGCCCGCTCCGGCAGATCAGGCGGTCACCGAGGGTCACCGCCGTATCGGCCTCCTTCCTCCTTCATTCAACTCGGTCCGGGGTGGTGTGTGCCTGACCAAAGCCCTGCAGTCCAGTCCCCCAGCCCCCTTCCCTTGTAAATGGGGAGGGCGAGGGTCTCACCGGAACTCGGGCCTTCCCCCCACGAGGCCGAAGGAGATGAAGTCGGGCTGCCTATTGGCCAGGTTGGTGGGGCTCCCCGGGATCCGTTTCTGGCCGTTGTACAGCAGCATCCCTGGAGAGGGGCACAGCCGTGTCAGAGCCTCCCGCCAGCCACGGGCTCCCTGTCCGCCCAGCCCCGGGAGTGAGTGACCACAGCCAGGGAGCCTTCACTCCCCGGCTCCCGTCCTTCCCTCCGCACGCCCCGCACAGCCAGGGCCTTCTCACTGTCTCTGGATGTCCCTACACAGGACTGGCTCAGAGCCCCTAAAGATACGGCATTTGCTTTACTCACACTGGGGGGCCCACCTGAAGGAGGACAGGGAGGCAGAGACTCACCGGAGTAGAGAAGGAGGCCTGGATAGTGAAAGTCAGAGAGCCGTAGGAGATGGAGGGGAGAGAGAGAGAGAAAATAAGAGAGAGAGAGAGAGGAGGGAAGGCTGAGAGACGGAGACAAAAGAGGGAAGGAGGAGGACAGAATGAACCGGAAGCCGGGACAGGAGGCTGGGTGTGGGTGCGCCCGTCAGTGGTGGGAGTACTGCGGAGTGGGGCATAGAGACAGGAGGAGGCACGAGACAGGGCCCAGATGGCAGGCCTGGGGGTCCCAGGACAGGGAGCTGAGGGAGGTGGGTAGGACCGGGGGCCACCATATCTCAGACAGTGGCGGCGGTTACTCCGGGAGATCCCCACCCCACGGCAGCCCCTCTCCCGCTCACCATCGGCGGAGTCGGGCCGGAAGGTGATCTTGATCTCAAACTTCCTGTAGGCGTCTTTGATGGTGGGCAGTGGCAGGAAGGAGTGGGGGGTCTGCGTGAAGTAGGGCACCACTCGCTCTGCGGGCAGAGAACGCGGCTAGAAATCATGCCCCCCAGGCAGCGGGCAGCGCACTGCCGAGGCGGGAGTCTGGAAGGTGTCCTCTTACCCGGCACCTGCAGATGGGCAAAGGCTTTGACCTTGCCCTGCCGGTTAGTGGCCGTGCAGACGTAGGTGCCTGCGTCCTGGGGTCGGACGGAAGGCAGCAGCAGCATGTTGTTTTCCAGGCGGCTGTCGGGTGGCAGGTCACCATCCAGCTGCAAACACACGCGCGCTCTGGAGCCTGGCCTTGGCCCGCACCTCCGCAGGGCCTGCCTCCCGTCTCGCCTCAGGCCCTCCCTTGAACACCGAGCACGGACTCTGTGCCAAGCCCGGTCCAGGTCCCGGGGGCACCGAGACCGTGAAGGCCTGGTCCCTGCCCCTCAGGCATGCCTGCTGCACCCCTACCCAGCACCTACCTTGCTCCAGGTGATGTCAGGAGTGGGGTAGCCAGAGGCCATGCAGGGGAAGGCGGCTGCAGAACCAGCAGGTACACGGACCTCTGGGGGTGTTGAGATCTGGGGCAAGGCTAAGAGTAGGGAAGGAGACAATGGCCACCATTTGAGAGCCCAGCCTGTGTCCTGACTCGTTCCATCCTCACACTAGCCCCCAAAGGGAGGCGCTGCGTCCCCATGTCCCAGATGAGGTTGCACACATGGAACTGGGCAGTCAGGGCTCAGCGATGGGTCCGTTGGACTCCGCAGCCCGGGACTCTTCAACACACCCCGGCAGAAAGTTGTGCCACCCCCTGGGGACCCGAGGAGGCGGCACCAGGACAGTATGCAGCGGGAAGTCTGGGGGCAGGTCATGGAGGCTGGGGTGAAAAGGAGCTGCCTTTGAAGACAGCGCAGATGCGTGCTGGCCCTGCGTCCCCGGCTCCTTCTCACTCTCCTATGTCTGTTTTGTGTTCATGTCGCCTCTGCCATCAGACTGGGCGGTGGGGCTCCGTCATCAGAGCAGGTGCTCTGGCGGGCGAGGACTACACATCTGCTTGCCGATGCCCCTGTCCCCGTGGTGGTCCCTGCCGGCCTTCACCTTGCACAAGCAGCAGCACGTGGGACTGGGTGGTGCCGGCGGCGTTGGTGGCAGTGCAGCGATACTGTCCCGCGTCCGCCAGCTCCACGTGGGCGATCCTGACGATGCCGCCGCTCTGCACAATGCCGGGCCGCAGGTGCCCCCCGACCTTGCTCCATGTCACCTGAGGCTTGGGGTCGCCCAGGGCCAGGCACTCGAACTCCACGGCGTGGCCAACCACCACGGTCTGCACGGACGTGCGGATGTTGATGAGCACAGAGGGCAGGGCTGGGGAGGAGGGGAGCAGAGGCAGAGTGAGGCCAGCCTGCCGCGGGCCAGCCCAAGGACGTGAGCCCCGGGGCGCCTGGCCCCCCCATGTGCTTTCTCACGCATTCGCTCAGGAACACACGCGCTCGTCTGCTCCTGCTCGTAGGTTCACTCACTTGGGGGTCTGCTGTCCTGCTTCCTTGGTGGGTCTGAGCACCCACTCGCTCCACCCATCTCCCTTCTTCCTCCCTCCCTTGCAGTATTTGTCAAGCCCCCTCGTGCTATGCTGGACACAAGCAAGTTACAATCAAGTAATTCTTTTTATTCATAGACATTTAAGGGGCTTTCCGGGGAACACAGCCCCTGTGTCCCGTCATCTCTGTCTCCCGCTCTTAGAAGAGGCCTGAAGCCACCATCCTACCTTGGACAACCAGCTGGGCACTGGCCTGGGCCTGTCCCCACGGTCCATGGGCCTGGCAAATATATGTCCCTTGGCAGCTCTGGTCCAAGTTCTGGATCCTGTAAAGAAAAAATAGTAAGACATCAGTGAATAAAAACAACTGACAAGAATGCTTTGCGATGGCGGGGAAGTTCAAAGCCATCAGAGATTAGCACATGATGGAAGCTTCTGGTCTCCCACTAACCGCATGAGGTAGGTAGGCGGTGAGATAGGGCAGGCAGGCAGACCAATGTCACCACACCCATTTTAGGTCAAGACCTTATGGTCAGATCTCAAGATCACACAGTTACCGAGCAGCAGAGCTGAGATCTGGGTCATGTGCCTATACCCGGCCTCGGAGCCTGTTCCCGCCCCCCTGTACTGCTGATAAGGATACAAATATGAGCCACTGTTTAGTGAAGGCCTTTCGAGTGCTTTGGATAATCTCATGTAGTCTCATATAACCCATTGTACAGCTGAGAACACTCAGGATCAGAGAATGGAAGTGACTTGCCCAAGGACACGGTTTCATGCTGAGCCCCCCAAGACAGGTATCCTAACCGCCCCTCTTCTGCCCCTTGGGCTGGGGTGCTCAAGTTCCGTCTGGCCTGTCCCCCTGACTCACCGGAGCACCCCATCCTGCACACTGTGGCCAGGAGGCAGCTGCCCCCCTTCCTTGATCCAACGGAGCTGAGTGCCCCGGTCAGGGGGTACGGCACAGTGGAACTCGACGCTGGCCCCTATGCTCTTGGTCTCCAGCTGAGGTGTGACCTGAACGGTGGGCGTGGATCCTGCTGGGATGGCAGTGGCCGAGACCGAGCCAGAGGGGCCTGCGGGGACATGTATGAGGTTCTGTGCGTGTGTGTGTGTGTGTGTGTGTGTGTGAGAGAGAGAGAAAGAGAGAGAGAGAGATCCCTGATACCTCCCCCTCCCAGGACCCAGAAAACACCCTCCTGACGTGTAAGGGACGCTTTTCCTAGGAGCCTCTTCCGCCCTGCCTGAGCCGGGCTGCTCACCTTGCACGAGCACCTGGGCGAAGGCCTCTGCCGAGCCCACCTTGTTGGTGACCCGGCAACGGTAGCGGCCCGAGTCCTCGGGGGCCGCAGGCTCAAAGCGCAGCATCTCGTTCCTGGCGGTCACCCTCCCGGGGAGGCTGCCACCCACTCGGCTCCACTGGAAGGTGAGCGGGGGTGTCCCGTGAGCCAGGCACTGGAGCTGCACTGTCTCCCCTGCCCGCACCGAGGCGTGCTCCGGGACTGTGGTGGCGTACGGTGGGCCTGGGATGGGGGCGGACACAGAGGTCAGGGCAGGGCAGGGCAGGGCGGGGCAGAGCAGGGCGGGAGCAGGTGTTGGATGCAGGCGACTTGCCGAAGGACCGGGGAAGCTGAATGGTGAAGCGGAGGACTGGGGATGAGGGAAGCAAGGGGCCCAGGAGGGGAGGTGGGTCTCAGACTAGGGCAGGATCTAGGGGGCTGAGGGGCACGGGGCCCTCTGCACGGTACTCCCGGGGTTCTGTCCAGGGTGTAGCCCGACTGGGGGCTCAGACCTCCATGCAGGGCAGAGAGGATAGCCCAAGGAGGGGCCTTACTCTCTACGTGCAGGGCGATGGTGGCCTCAGCGTGGCCGGCGGGACTGGTGGCATTGCAGATGTACTGGCCTGAGTCCTGCTGGGCTACGCGGGGGATGATGAGTGTGTCACCTTCCAGCCGGTGCTGCCAGGGCAGCGGGGAGCGCAGCTTGGACCAGTGGATGGTGGGTGCGGGGCTGCCTGCGGAGTGGAGTGAAAGACCACAGAGGTCACTGGGCTGCCGTAGGAATGAGCTGGGCATGAGGCTGGTGAGGCAGCGACTGGGGGATCTCAGCCCTTCATGGGGGTCCCTACGTGGGCACCTCAGCCATCACTGGGTGGTGCCAGCAACAAAGTCCCCTCCCTGGGTACGATACCATCTTCAGATCTCGCGTCTACCGTTCAGGCCCCAGGGCGGCACCGCTCTGCCTGCCCTGCGTGCCAGCCCCCGTCCACACCTGTGGCCGAGCAGCGCAGGGTGGCCGTGTGTCCAGCCTCTATGGTCAGCTCGGCTTCTTCGACTTGGACCTGGGGGGCCCCTGGGGCCACAGCGCCTGTGTCCACAATCACCTCCACGCGCTTCTGTGCTGTGCCCAGTGCGTTCTGAGCCAGGCACACGTAGATGCCCGCATCTGATGGTTTTGCTGATGAGATCTGGAAGAAAGCAAGGATGCTGGGTAGGTGGGCACGGATGGGCACCTGGGCATCAGCCCCCAGGTCTGGCTTGCTTTCACCTCTTCTGTCCACCCTTCCCTTTGCATTCAGGTCTCCTGTTTGACTGGCTGCTTGAGAACTCACACTCAAGGCACCCAGCCCACTAGTCTGTCCACCCACTCGTCCATCAACGCACCTACCCAGCCC
Organism: Ursus maritimus; assembly: GCF_017311325.1. NCBI lineage: Eukaryota > Metazoa > Chordata > Mammalia > Carnivora > Ursidae > Ursus > Ursus maritimus. The sequence goes on from NW_024425786.1 coordinate 15,892,370, forward strand.
CCATCTACCCACCCATCCACTTACCACACATCCATCCATCCAACTGTCTACCCACCCACCCACATACCCTTCCACCCACCCACCCATCTACTCACCTATCCATCCACCCACCCATCCACTTCGTCCATTCATCCGCCCATCTACCCACCTACCCACCCACCCATCCATCCATCCTTCCAGCCATTCTTCCTTCCTTCCTTTCACCTTTTTTCTTCCTGCCCGTCTTCCAATCTACCCACCAACCACTTATGCCACGCCTCTCTTTCTCTCTCCATCCGTTCATCACCCACCTGCCCAACCATGACCCTTTCCTCCAAGCATCTGCTCAAGGATGAGCCCTGACTGGGCCTCAGACCCACAGATGAAATGGCCCCGGCCTCTGGGGCCTCACCTGCAACACCGTGTGGCTGTCCACGACCCCATACATCCGCTGTTCCACGTTGGTGGGAGCGCCAATCCGGGTCCAGCGAGCCGAAGAGCGGGGCTCCCCAGCACTGACGCACTCCAGGGTGATGGACTTGCCCACTTTCACCCGCACGGGGCCCTCGGGGAGCACAGACACAGTAGGGGGCCCTGCCCAGAGGAATGGCATCGCTGATGCGCGTGCAGGGCTCCGCCTGTCACGTGCACCGTCACGGTCCCTGTCTCAGTGACCGCCTGGTGGGCACTGTGCTGCACCGATGTGGAAACTGAGGCCGAGAGGGAGAATGCCCAAGGGGGAGGCATCGGCAGAGGCAGGGTTTAAACTTGGAGGCTGCGTGCTCAGAATCAGTGCTAGAAACAGGGAGGCAGAGCCCGCGGGCCGACGCTGCTCACCGTGCACACTGAGGTTCACGACACTCTGGGCCACGCCGTAGGCGTTGGAGGCCACGCAGCGGTAAGCACCCTGGTTGCTGGGCCGGGTGCCCACGATGGTGATGATGGAGCCGTTGGGGCTGATGTGGACGTTGTCTGCGGAGTTGGCATTGGGCAGGGTAGGGTCAGTGAGGTTCTCCTCATGCTTCTGTGCTGCCAATAGGCATAGCTTGGCCCTGTGTCCCCAACCCCTCCAGCCTGGGTGTGTCTAGCTCACGGGGTCTCAGGTGGCAGATGGAAGAGTCCTTGGAGACTCTGGCGTTCAGCCCCCTCACCATCCAGATGGGGACAGTGAGGCCGCAGAGGGGAGGGGCCTCAGCCAGACTCACACGCTGAGTTTGGTGCCACGCTCAGCCTTTGCCCCACCCACAGCGGGGATGACACCTTCATACCTGCCTCCAGAATCCTCCCCGCATCCCCCC
>NW_024425786.1:15893656-15903634 GCF_017311325.1 Ursus maritimus
TTCCTTCCTTCCTTTCACCTTTTTTCTTCCTGCCCGTCTTCCAATCTACCCACCAACCACTTATGCCACGCCTCTCTTTCTCTCTCCATCCGTTCATCACCCACCTGCCCAACCATGACCCTTTCCTCCAAGCATCTGCTCAAGGATGAGCCCTGACTGGGCCTCAGACCCACAGATGAAATGGCCCCGGCCTCTGGGGCCTCACCTGCAACACCGTGTGGCTGTCCACGACCCCATACATCCGCTGTTCCACGTTGGTGGGAGCGCCAATCCGGGTCCAGCGAGCCGAAGAGCGGGGCTCCCCAGCACTGACGCACTCCAGGGTGATGGACTTGCCCACTTTCACCCGCACGGGGCCCTCGGGGAGCACAGACACAGTAGGGGGCCCTGCCCAGAGGAATGGCATCGCTGATGCGCGTGCAGGGCTCCGCCTGTCACGTGCACCGTCACGGTCCCTGTCTCAGTGACCGCCTGGTGGGCACTGTGCTGCACCGATGTGGAAACTGAGGCCGAGAGGGAGAATGCCCAAGGGGGAGGCATCGGCAGAGGCAGGGTTTAAACTTGGAGGCTGCGTGCTCAGAATCAGTGCTAGAAACAGGGAGGCAGAGCCCGCGGGCCGACGCTGCTCACCGTGCACACTGAGGTTCACGACACTCTGGGCCACGCCGTAGGCGTTGGAGGCCACGCAGCGGTAAGCACCCTGGTTGCTGGGCCGGGTGCCCACGATGGTGATGATGGAGCCGTTGGGGCTGATGTGGACGTTGTCTGCGGAGTTGGCATTGGGCAGGGTAGGGTCAGTGAGGTTCTCCTCATGCTTCTGTGCTGCCAATAGGCATAGCTTGGCCCTGTGTCCCCAACCCCTCCAGCCTGGGTGTGTCTAGCTCACGGGGTCTCAGGTGGCAGATGGAAGAGTCCTTGGAGACTCTGGCGTTCAGCCCCCTCACCATCCAGATGGGGACAGTGAGGCCGCAGAGGGGAGGGGCCTCAGCCAGACTCACACGCTGAGTTTGGTGCCACGCTCAGCCTTTGCCCCACCCACAGCGGGGATGACACCTTCATACCTGCCTCCAGAATCCTCCCCGCATCCCCCCACCCCCCGCCCCCCCCACCCCCCGCCCCCGGCTCACCCTCCAGTTCTTGGTTCCGAGTTCTCCACTCGAGGCTGATGGGTGCTGCCCCCTCGTGGATGAGGCACTTGAAGCTGGCGTCCTGGCCCTGCTGCACGGTGCTGCTGGGCGGGTCGATGGAGATGACGGGGCTCCTGAGGCCTGCGGGAAGAGGCAGGCAGGGGGCTGGGCTCGGGAGGGCCGGCTTGGCATGACCCCCCTGCCTCAGCTCCGTGGTCTCCCCTCCACCCCCCGCCCGTGGCGTCTGCCACACTCACGGTAGGAGGACCCCGCACTGGGTGGGACGGTGACTGTGAAGGAAGCCTCCTGTTCAGGGCCCGAGCCACCGGCCACACGGCACACATACTCGCCCGAGTCGGCAGGGGAGACGTGGGGGAGGCGCAGCTGGGAGCCGTGGGTCTGCGGTAGTGAGGAGGGGACAGCCATCACGCCAAAGCCCTGGGGTCCGGGCGAGTCCCCAAGCCCGTGGGGCCAGTGGCCCAGTCCTCCCTTGCGTCCCAGGAGCTCAGGGCTCCAGCTGGGAGTGACGAGGGAGCTTCATCTCCCGGATCCTCCATGTCCCACCGGACTGCTTTATGGAGGAGGAAGCTGCCTCGGGGACAACTCAGCAGCGGGGCCAGAGCACTCAGGTCCCTCCTCCGCCAAGCAGCTCTGCTCCCAAAGCATGCCATCCCCTGGGCTGCGCATGTTTGCCGTGCAGAAAGCAAATGCAGGTCGAACCCTGCCTGCCCTGGAACGCTCCCCATAAGGCCCCTGTACCTGGTGCCGGGCAGGGAGGCTGCCCCCACGCTTGTACCATGTGACCTGGGCATGGGCCTGCCCGGGCACCACGCAGTTCAAGTCCAGGGTCTGTCCTTCGGCCACATGGGAGGAGGAGGCCTCGATGTAGATGGGCTGGGCCAGTCCCGGGGCTGGGGGCACAGGGAGTGGGTGAGAAGGGCAAGGCTCCCAGGGAGGAAGGCGGGGACTGAAGGTGGTGGCAGTGACAAGATGCCATGGGCTCATGCCACCCAGACCCAGGGCTGGTCCCCCGTGGTTGGGGAGAGGGGCTGGAGGACCTTCGTGGAGCAGAGAGCCAGAGCCCTGCTGGAAACGCAGGGAAGAGAGCAAGACCAGGAAGGGATTCCCCGAGCCTGTGTCCCAGCATCACCCCCTGCTCCTGTCACTCACCAGGAATGGGGCCTGGGCTGGAGGCCTCAATTGTGACGAGGACAGAAGCCTCCAGGGTGCCTGAGCCGCTGGTCACTCGGCACAAGTACTCTCCAGAGTCAGCTGGGGACACCTGATTCAGCCTCAGCAGGGGTCCGTGGACCTGGCCAGCATCAGGGCAAGGGCGGGGACAGTGAGCTAGAGGGCTGGCAGCCACGGCCTTCAGATGCCCGAGCCCTCTGGTACATACACCCCAGGACTGTCACGTATAGTTGTGAGGCCTGCATCCCGTGCAGGGCGACCCCCTGAGACCTTAGACACTGCCGCGCACGTTTATGACTTTTCTGTGGTAGGACAAAGTCTAACATCCTGAGTAACAGGTGCCTTTTTTTAATTGCACCCAGGTGCTGGGCGGCCCGGGGGTGGCTCTGCTGTGCCCAGCTTGTTCTTGACCTCCTGACTCCCAGTGATCTCCTGCTGCAATTTTCCCGAAGCCCTGGATGTTGGAGCCACCTTCCCTCCTGACTAGAATGAGATAGGACTATTGGGCAGGGGTGGGGTGGGGTGGGGAGTGCCCACATCCTGCTTTCTCCAGCCCCCGTACCTGGTGCCGGGCAGGAAGGCTGCCCCCGCGCCTGTGCCACGTGACCTGGGCGTAGGGCTGTCCAGGGACCACGCAGTTCAGATCCAGGGTCTGCCCTTCGGCCACGTGGGAAGAGGAGGTCTCAATGCGGATGGACGGGGTTCCGCCTGGGGCTGCGGGCACAGGAGGAGGTCAGTAAGCTGGAACTCCCATCCCTCTGCCCTCAGTCCCGATTCCTGGGTGCCCAGATGTTCAGACCAGGGGCCAGACCCCATACGGAGAGATGGCCTTGATCCCACCCCCCCACTGCCCATTCCTCTGAAGCCTGGGGCAGCTGGGCTGGCCTGGGGGAAATGGCACGCCCCAGACCATTGCCCCACTATCTCCTCTTGTGCTCCCAGCACCACCGGTGGCCAGGGCCCAGGGCCAGGAGCCTCCAAACAGGTCACTTGTTTTTCTCAAACTTGAGCAATGCGTGCCTAAGAACCCAGACTCTGGGGCCAGACTACCTGGGTTCAAAACCCAGGTCTGCCATGTATTAGCTGTAGGACCCTCAAAGAGCGACTTCACCTCTCCGTGTTTCAGTTTCCCACCCGTAAAATGGGGAGAACAGTCACACCAACCTCGAACAGTTATCGTGCGGATGAAATGGGTTAAACACGTAAACAGAACAGGGCCCAGCATCTCGTAAATGCTAGACCACGTTTATCAGTTAGCGCTTCCCACACTATGATTGCATCTGCTACAGCCACGTAGTAATTACTCACGTTTTCCTGTCGATTGATTCACTTAACAGACCTGTAAATACTTAGCCCCATCACAGGCAATGATTAACCTGAAATCATAGCAGGTTTTGTATATGGCTATTTTTCTCTAATATACCCCCGCTAATGCGGAAGATTTTCATCAGGGCCCCCCCTCCAGATCACCCTTGTGTACCCGCAGAGGTGCAGTTCCAGCCTTTAGGGAACAGCCCTATTGTTGCGAGAGTTCTGCTCTCCCCATTTCACAGAGGAGGAAGGTGAGGCACGGAGTCCCTTGTGCAACATCTCAGAGTGCGGACAGAGGAGCTGGGCCTCCAGCCCACATAGGCCAGGCTCCCTCCCAAATCTGGTTCTCAGGCCCTAGACATCCCACCTGACCTGGCTCCCGACCTCTGCCTGCTGGTTCTCCCCGGCTGCCTCCCTTCTCCAGCCTCCTAGCCCCAACACAGGAATCCTCACCAGGGACAGGAACAGCGCTGGAGCCAGAGGCCTCGATGTTGATCAGGACTGAGGCCTCCAGGGGGCCTGAGCCGCTCACCACTTGGCACACATACTCGCCCGAGTCCTCAGGGGACACCTGGTACAGCCGCAGCCGGGAGCCATGGGTCTAAGCCAGGGCAGGCCAGGGAAACAGGAGTAGAGTGAAAGAGCAGCCAGGATCCTGGAAGGCTGGAGCCAAGATCTAACCTCTGACCTGGGCAGGCCCTGTGCCCCCAGGGGCTCCCACGCTTTCTTCCTGAGTAGATCTTGGGGGAAGGGCCACCAGCTAGGGCCCCCACATTCAGCAGCCCTCCCACCACGTCCAGCCCCCCAACTCCCATACCTGGTGGTGAGTGGGGAGGCTGCCCCCACGCTTGTGCCATGTGACTTGGGTGTGGGCCTGTCCAGGGACCACGCAATTCAGGTCCACGGTCTGACCTTCGGCCACGTGGGAGGAGGAGGACTCGATTCTGATGGGCACAGCACCGCCAGGGACTGCAGGCACAGAAGCGATTTGGGAACGACTGGCTGGGGTGGTAGGAGTCTCAGCCATAGAAACCCCTGTCGCCCAAGGTAGTAACGACAGTTAACGCCTACTAAGCGCTCACAGCGTGCCAGGCGCCCTTGGAAGCACTCTGTGTGTGTGAACTCATTTATTCCTCACAGAATTCATGAACTGCCTTTGACCATGGACACACTCTCTCCTCTGCACCGCCCACTACGGCGGCTGCTAGCTGCATGTGGCTTTGGAGCTCTCGAAATGTGATGACGTGAATGTTAAACTTCAACTGTCATTGCCACGTGTGGCCAGTGGTCACCATAGTGACAGCAATGTGGGGCTGGAATGACCAGCATCCCCACGCTGCTGACGAGAAAACGAAGCCGAGGGAGGAGAGGAAGTCCCTCAAGTCTCTTAGTGGCACAGGCAGGATTTGAACCCAAGCACCTTGCTGCAGAGCCCTTGCCCCGGACTGCCACCCTCACGTGACAGCTCTGACTACCCACTCCCCAGGGAGCACCATTTCCTGCGTCTCCTGGTCCCTTCCTGGGCCTTTGTCAGACTCACCAGAGGGGCTGCCGGCGCTGGGGGAGACTGAGACCACGATGGAGGCCTCCTGGGCATCGATGTTGTTGTTGGCCCGGCACACGTACTCGCCCGAGTCAGCTACAGACATGCGGTTCAGCCGCAGGCGGGAGCCGTGGGCCTGGGGGCAGATGGGGAAGGAGCAGGAGAGGGGTCCAAGGGCCAAGAAGTCACCAGCTGGTTCAGGCCTCCTCCCTGGCCTCCCTCATCAGACCTGCTGAGGCCACCCTCTGTCTACCCAGGGCAGGAAGGAGGATTGCCCTGGGACTGCCACTGAGGGCTTCACTTCCAGTTCTTTGCCTGTGGGGTCTGTCCCCACAATGCCTGCCCCGGCGGGCAGGGGTTCTGCCCTCGTGGTCCCGGCTCCACTCTGTACCTGGTGTTGGGCAGGAAGGCTGCCCCCACGCTTGTACCACGTGATGGTGGCCTGGGGCTGCCCGGTGACCACACAGTTCAGATCCAAGGTCTGCCCTTCAACCACTGTGGGGGATGAGGACTCGATCCTGATTGGTGGGGAGACGCTGGGCACTGGAGACAGAGATGGACAGGCCACACAGCCAGAGTCAGGCAACAGTGACGGCGCTAGGGCCCTGTCTGCCTCCCCCTGCACTCACTTGCCTGGACCGCCTGCCCTGTGCCCTCTCACCGTGGGAGGAGCCGCTGCCCTCGATGGTAACAATGAGTGAGGTCTCCTGGGAGCCGCCACCATTACTGACGTGACACACATATTCGCCCGAGTCGGCAGGTGTCACCTGGGGGATCCGGAGTCGGGAGCCCACAATCTGAGGGGGAGCACATGTCAGTCAGTGGGTGGGGGCAATGCCTCCGCATTGTGGGTGCTGCTGCCCTGGACCCCAGGAGCCTCGTGGCCTTGCCTGGGCTGGCCGCCACCTGGGCGTCCTTCAGCACTCCCTCAGCAGCCTTCCTGAGGCTCCGGGCTGGGGTGGACAGTGCCTCTAGCCTTTGTACTGTTCTCACCGGTCACCTGGGCCACAAGCCTGCTGAGGCCATCCCTGGTGCCTCCGCAGTGCCCTGCTGTGGTTTCTATTATGCTGCCGCCACACGGCGTGTCGGCCTCGTCCGCTAGTCTATGAGCTCCTGAGGCTAGGCACTGCCTCGTTCCACTTGGAATCCTTAGTGAGTGCCAGGCCCAGACCTGGCCTGGAGCAGAGTCTCAGGGACATTCAGTGAGTGAGTAAATCCTAGAATGTTCTGTTAAAAGATGGGATCCAACGGGGGCAGATCTACGTATCCTCAGCATTGGTCCAGAGCCCATCGAGTAAGAATGCTCGATGTTTGCTGAATGACTAAATGAGCACCGAAAAGACGTTGACAGCCCTCCTGAATCCGGTCAGGGCCAGTGTGCCCAGTTTTAGCGCCCCCACCCAATGCCTCATACCTGGTGCCGGCTGGGTAGGCTGCCTCCACGCTTATACCAGGTGATGGTGTGGGGGGCTTGGCTGGCCACCAGGCAGTTGAGGTCCAGGACGTGTCCATTGGCCAGGGAGGCCGAGGACGACTCAATGCGGACGGGGTACACCACACCCTGGGCTGGGAGGGTGAGACAGGAGGCAGGGTGTGGGAGCTGCTGAGTGGCCCTAGTGGCCCCCCACTGTTTGTTATGACCCCTGAGATACTCACGGTGGGAGGGGCCATGGCGCTGCTGGATGGTGACGAGGACCGAGGCTTCTTGGGTGCCCGAGTTGCTCACCACACGGCACACGTACTCCCCAGAGTCAGCTGGGGTCACCTGGGGCAGGCGCAGCCTTGAGCCATGCACCTGGGCAGGGCAGGAGGAAGTCAGGCTCAGAGTCAGGCCCTGGGGCTCCCAGCCAGGCTCCTGCTCCCTTCCCTGGCCCTGCTCCCAGCCCGGTCTGGTCAACTGGACTAGAGAGGAGTTCTTCCTGGAAAGACCACCATTCATGACCAGTTGATTCCCCTGCCCCCATGTCGGGACTGGGTCCAATGAAAAGAAGTGGGTGACCAACATTCACTGACGTGCGAAGGGGCTGGGGAGGTAGGCAGTGTGAGCCCACTTGCCGGAGGAGGACACTGAGGATCGGGGAGATGAAATGAGTGGCCTAAAGTTACACAGCAGGCAAAGTGGCAGTACAGTGTCTGAACTCAGATATGCCTGAATTCAAAGCCTGGGTGCTTCCCTCTGTAGTCACCAGGGTCCTTCAGGCTCCCCCTTAGCTCCATGCCTCCTACCTGGTGCTGAGCAGGGAGGCTGCCCCCACGTTTGTGCCACGTGACCTGGGCATGGGCCTGCCCGGCAACGAGGCAGTTCAGGTCCAGGGTCTGCCCTTCAGCCACGTGGGAGGAGGACGACTCGATCCGGACAGGAGGGATGACCCCCAGCGCTGGGGACAGAGGGCAGAAGGTCAATCCCTGGCTAGGAGGGGGGCTGTGAGTGAAGGTAAGGGCTATTGGTCTCGTGGGATCCTGCCAGTATCTCCCACGGCTGGGCCCCTAGCCCTGCCCTACCCCCCCGGACTGCTTACCAGGTACAGAGCCTGCAGGCTCAATGGTCACCAGGACAGAGGCCTCCAGGGGCACCGAGCCACCCACCACGCGGCACACATACTCGCCCGAGTCAACTGGGGACACCTGGTGTAGTCTCAGCAGTGAGCCGTGGGTCTGGCCGGAATGGAGGTGAGCTCAGAGGGGGCCCTCATGGGACCCCTGCACCCGTAACCTGCATGTCTGCCTCGCCCTCTGACCCCTGGGGCCTGACCATCAGCTCCGTCCTGCTTAGGGAGAGACTCGTCCCAAGAGTACTAGGTGGCCAGGAGGAGCCATGGTGAACTGGGCTAATACCACCTTCCATCGATTCTAAGACACACTTTTTAATGCCTCTGAAATCAAGACGTGTCTTACAGTGAATAGTTTTACAATCGCAAGTGGCAGCTTTGATTCCTTAGCGGTATAAAAACTACCAGTGCATCTTGCAGTTGATAGCACCTGAACTCCATAACACACAGTACGACTAACCACGGTATCAGGGGAACAAGAGCTCAGCGATTTCTGCCTGCCAGAGCTCGGAGCACTCTGCACATATGTGAAGTGCCTTCACCCTGAAGACAATTCTGTAAGACAGATGGCATTTTACAGACGCTGAAGCTATGGCACAGAGAAGTTAAGAAACCCGCTCAAGGGCACAAGCTGGTAAGCGGTGGGGGCAGCATTCATGCCCAGGCCGGCCAGTCCTAGAGTCTGGGTTCTAACCATTGTACTAGACACTTGTGCGATGGGCTCCAAGGCTTTCCCTGACTCCGAAGAGCCAGCCTCTATCCTTGACCTCCAGCACCGAGGGCCTCCCTCCCGTCCCCTTCTTGGCCTGCCCATCTTCCAGGCCTGTACCTGGTGTCGGGCGGGGAGGCTGCCCCCGCGCTTATGCCACGTGACCTGGGCGTGGGCCTGCCCGGGCACCACGCAGTTCAGGTCCAGGGTCTGCCCTTCAGCCACATGGGAGGAGGAGGACTCGATGCGGATGGGCTGGGAGCTGCCCGGAGCTGGGGGAGAAGATGGTCACCGGTCACTCCAGTTCTCTACAGCTGCCCCCGCCTACCCCTGTCTTTGTCCCAGCCCAGCCTGGCGGCGCCACTCACGGTAGGCGAAGTTGGCCCCCTGCGTCCTGGTTACTGTGACTGTGATGGAGGCCTCCATCCCACTGCTGGCCCGGCAAACGTACTCGCCTGCGTCAGCTGGCGAGGCCTGGAAGATGTACAGGCGGGAGCCGCGGACCTGGGCAGCCAGGGGCAGGGGTGTGAGAGCGGGGCTTCCCACAGCCTAGCAGGTGCCCCTCTGCGCTGCTCCTCTGAGCTGGGAACGGCCAGCCGCTCAGCTCAGGGGCCAGGACCCCCTCAACTCACTACCCAGAGCTCAGCCAGGCCAGCCCCTCCCGCCTTTCTGCCATGGCGCACCTGGTGTCGGGCGGGGAGGCTGCCCCCTCGCTTGTACCACGTGACCTGGGCGTGGGCCTGCCCTGCCACCACACAGCTCAGATCCAGGGTCTGCCCCTCGGCCACTGTGGGGGATGTGGACTCGATCCTGACAGGAGGGACAGGTCCTGGGGCTGTGGGGAAAGAAGCAAAGGTAGCACGTGCCCCCAGGAGAGAGGGCTAGGGGGTCCACCTCAGAGTCCGGCCAAGCTCTCATGTGTTTGGGGGTTTGGTGGCCTGGGCTTGATGTCCTCAGCTGAGCCGCCCTGAGCAGAGGGCCAGGGCAGGGGTCAAGCCTTGCAGAAGGGAGCAAGGAAGTGGGGGAGAAGAGGGTGGTTGAGGCTGGGGGAGAGAAAGAGGAGGCAGTTGTGTGGCCAGAGCAAAGTGACCGGAAGACAGCGTGTCACTCAGAGAAGCGCAGTCGCCAGCTCCTGCTCCCACCCTCCCAATGGCAGGCAGTCGCTAGGACCTCAGCACCTTGGAAGGCCCTCAGCCCCTCCTGCATGCCCTGTCCTTGGCAGTTACTCACCAGGGATGGAGCCCGCAGGCGAAACAGAGGCCTTGATGTCGACCAGGACAGAGGTCTCCAGGGGCCCGGAGCCAAGCACCACGCGGCACACATACTCGCCTGAGTCGGCTGGGGACACCTGGTGCAGCCGCAGCAGCGAGCCATGGGTCTGAGTGCAAACAAGGAGGGTTGGAAGGGGGCCGGAGGGGCCCTCTCCACCCCTCCAGCAGGCTGGTCCTGGGGGTTGCTGTACCTGGTGCCGGGCGGGGAGGCTGCCCCCGCGCCTGTGCCATGTGACCTGGGCGTGGGCCTGCCCGGGCACCACGCAGTTCAGGTCCA